>NC_048299.1:245204569-245219540 GCF_013100865.1 Trachemys scripta elegans
TGGGAGCATAAGCTTTCGTGGGTAAGAACCTCACTTCTTCAGATGCAAGTGAAGAAGTGAGGTTCTTACCCACGAAAGCTTATGCTCCCAATACTTCCGTTAGTCTCAAAGGTGCCACAGGACCCTCTGTTGCTTTTTACAGATTCAGACTAACACGGCTACCCCTCTGATACTACAGTAAAAAAGGAGTCATCATTTGTCATTTCACTTTCAGTGCACTACTTCCAAGAATATTCCCTTTCATTGCATGTATAGAACAGATAACTGCATGGGCTGCTGAAAATGATACGATGGAATATTGTAAACTGTGCAGTTCCTCTTACTGCACCCATATCTATTTATGTTGAGCATACAAATTAAGTGCGCCAGTTTGGGCATTTTGGGAAAAAAAGTTCCTACCATCTCCCGTGATGCCATATTCTACCAAGTTTTTGGGAGTCCATTTTCTGTTATATGTCTGGTTAATTTAATCCTGGTTGCCTATGAGATCATTCAGGTTTCAGAGTGCGCTCATAATGCTGCACTAAAGAAAATGTTAGCCATAGTTTGGACAACCTAGTGCTGTAATTGATTTCTGTTTCTGCTTTCATTTGACAGGGAGGAGGACGATCCATCAGAGTGTGCAGTTCCTATCTCAACAGCACTTATTAAACAGATAGCTACTAAATCCCATACAGGTGGCACTGTGAATCAGATACTCTCTGAGTTCTATGGGATTAATAGCTCTCCCCAGCCTGTGTGGCCATATAATAGAAAGGATTCAGAGAGGTAATATAGGCTTTGCTAAGTGTTGCCCACTGAGGTTGCATTGTCATGAAATTAAAGAAATACATATGCAAAAAGGCAATATGTTAAAAGACCCTACATATTTCAATTGTAATAAAGGATCTAAAAGCCTTTAATTTTGTTCATGCTTGTGTAACCGGCTGATAACTTTATAAATATTTTCTGTAGTTAGGAGCTTCAGAAATCATTGCAAATAACCTAATGATACATTTTTTTTATCAATTTTTCACCAAAATATCTTTTCCAAGTGAGCCTGTCTAGGTGTGCTATACACCATTAAAAAGTACATAGATTAGAGTAGTTAGCAAAAGTAGCTTTGGGTTTTTTGAGCTAAGCAACCAGTGAGCAAACAGCACAACTGACACATGTGGATTTATGACCAGAAAGGCAATTTGTTCATTAGTCTAGCTTTCCTCAAATGCAAGTGGTATTTAGCCAGTGGATCATTTTACTGATTTCCTTTATTTAATTTCCTTCTTCCTGTGGTTGTGCAAGCCAAGAGAAAATTTTCTTTCAGTTATTATGAGCCTAGAATAACTACTCTTCACTTGGTACTGAGGGATTGGTAGTACAACAACAAAAACATGTAAATGGTCTAACAGTCAGGACACTGAAATGTAGTTATGCGACGTGTCCTACACAATAACCACAGCTGATACATGGCTCAGGCCCTGATCCTGCAAAAACTTACATGCTTAACTTTAAGGACTTAAGTAGTCTCTTTGAAATCCATAGGACTAATCACATGCTTAAAGTTAATAACTGTTCATGTTGCTTATAGGATCAGGACCTGATTGAATACATCACTTCATAACAAGGCCCTCAGTTCACTAAGAACTAATCTTAGTCATATAAAAATTGTTGCCTATGGCTTGTTAAAGCCTAAAATCCTGCTGAGAGTTCTTGAGAATAGATAAGTAGGGTTTTTCAGTGGTAATGCAGTTACCCTAAAAACTCATTGTTAATCTGTTCTGGCTTCTGTTATAACTAGCTAGAGTTTTGTCCAGCTTCTAATCTTTACTATTAAGCTACTCATTTGGAAGTAACTAAAAAACATAGAAGCAGCTGTCTTTACAGTACTTTATTTACTAGAGAAAGTTAGTGAGAATCAGTTTCCTTTTTTTGTGTATGGTTAGCCAGATTTGTGAAAACAAGTTGTAAGGACTATATCTAGTTTAAGTCATAGGTGATATTCAAACATATCTTTACCTATGTTTGAATACCATATATGACATCTGTACTGATTTTTTAAACTGACAACAGAGTTTAAAGAATTTAGATCAGCTCAGAGACTGCTCAAAACTACATTATAGGGGCCATATCAGCCTTGCTTGCCCTCAGAATTGAGGAGTCTCAACCATTTTTTGTGGTTCCAGCACCTCTACTGTGACCAGCAGAGACTGTTGTTTATGCAAATGTGATTTTTACAACCACTAAAATTGGCAGGAAGTAGTCAGAGCAGGTGTAGTCGGGATACTACTTTTAATGGTTTTTTTTTTAATTGATCAGATTTCAAATTGATTGTCCCTTTAATAAATTCCTGCTTTTACAACCTACACTTAGGGCCAGCTTTTTCCTGACAGTATCTCTATGCATTTCAGAATGATATGTCATGATGAGGTATTGCAGAATAATTTCTGAGTAGCTAGAATGATTAAATGCAATTTTAACATTGAATTAATAATTTTCTTTTCTTTTTCTTTTGATATGTTATTTGGAACAGTAATGAACAGCTCACTCAGTGGGATAGCCCAATGCGGGTGAAGCTGTCAGTGTGGAAGCCATGTGTTAAAACTCTGCTGATAGAACTCCTGCCCTGGGCTCTGCTTAACAATCAGTCCAAATGGGATCTCTGGCTATTTGAAGGAGAGAAGATAGTTCTGCAGATACCTGCTGGGAAAACAATTATACCTCCAAATTTCCAGGTAGCCATACTGTTCAAGTTAACACACACAAGTTTTCTAAACATTCAAACCTTATTTCAAGGCTATATTTCAATCCAAATGGTCCACATGTTCTTGCTGCATTCTAGTCCATATGTGTACCAGTAATATGGTTATGGTCCGGGTATAAATATGAACTGGAATCTGCCATGCTGATTGGACAAAATAAACAGATGTAGTCCAAGGCAGTTTGGCAGGACATGGTGCAATACAGTGATTGACAAGTTAAGGTTGCTGCACAATATGGCTCACAGATGCCCATGAAAAAATCTGCTTTGAGAGTATAGAGCAGATCTTGCATGCTAGGTGAGCTACTCTCCTAACCTATGCACAGACAGATTGCATTCTTCACTGTTTCCTTCTGGCTATCTGTAGTGCCTACTTGATTCTAATTATGTGTTATCAATACTTGGGAGAATCTGGCTCTGCCATCCAGCTAACCAGTGGTGGGTGTTGACCACCATGGAAGATTTCACTGCTATCTTCCCACTGTCCCAGTAGCCAGTTGCACAGCTACCTTCCTAATTGCACAATGCCAGGTGCAAAGGCTACTTTGTCCTTATGTATATACATTGGCTTAGGTGGCACAGCTGATGGCCTGGGAAGAATGTTTGTCTTGAGAGTAATTTATTTCATGACTTGTGCTGTGTATGTAGTATGTGCTTTCAAGAACGTTGATGATGTCTGTTGTGATAAAGGTGGATTTCAAATGTGGGAGATGGGAGGACTGCTCAAGTATACATCCTCCAACTTGAATTTGGTTCACAAAATAGATTTAGTTGGATTTTCCCTTTGACGTGCCTTCTTTTTGGCCACCCATACACTTTTCTTATCACAACTCCCAACCTGTTATCTGAGTTTAAGCAGAATTAAACTTAATTTGCATGTCAACTCAGTGCCTCATCAGTGCAAGTTATACAACTTTGTGGCATATAACTGTTTTCTGGATATATTGCTTTGGTTGATTAGCTACACCACCTTGTATTTGCCACTAAATTTTACCAGTAATTTATAAGATATTTATACAGTAGCATCAGCATGTCCCTTATAAAATGTATACTGTATAGAGAGAATTAAAGGGGGGAAATACAGGTCTGCAGAAAAGCAATAAAGGAAGTTGGTTTTAGGTATATGCATACTTGACAATTACTGTTAACTGTAGTATGAGTGTAAAAGTTAGCAGAAAGTTCTGAATATGGTTATTTTCCATTTACAGGAAGCTTTTCAAATTGGAATATACTGGGCAAACACTAACACTGTGCACAAATCAGTGGCAATCAAACTAGTTCATAACATAACATCTCCAAAATGGAAGGATGCAGACAATGGGGAAGTGGTAACACTGGATGAAGAAGGGTTTGTTGAAGCTGAAATAAAACTTGGTGCCTTCCCAGGTCATAAAAAGGTGAGGAAGACATTGTGACGATTTATAACTTTATCATTTCAAACAGAGAATAATCAAACATCAGATGAAAGCTGTCAAATACATAACAATGCACAAACTTTGCTCAAAAATATGTTAATAGATTCAAAAGCATAATGCAAAAATAAATAATGGATCAAATGTAATTTAAAGCTTAGATCATCTATAAAATGCACAACATCGCTTTAAGCAAATTAAAATGATGAATTCTCAGTCTTCTTTGAAAAATATTGACTGATGCAACTAACGGGAATTCTGCTTAGAAATTTGATGCAGATCAGGTTATAATGTAGAGGAATTAAGACAGGGTCTCCAGCCTAAAATATTGTTTTCTTACTGTATTACAAAAACTTTGTTGTTTTTATGTCTGTTAACATATTCTTTTAAATTATCCTGCAGTTGTGTCAGTTCTGCATTTCCTCTATGGTTCAGCATGGTATTCAAATTCTACAGATTGAAGATAAGACAACTGTAATCAACAATACATCATACTATATCTATTGTATACCACAGCTGTCTGTTTCAAGGCCTCAGTCAGGAGAGGAGGTAGAGTATTTTGGATATTATTTTTCTTTGGCTTCTGCAATAGGCAGGCATTGATATTTATTTAAAGTCTCAAATTTGTCTTGCAAAAATTTAACAGAAAAAAGTTAAGAGTTAATAAAGATAAGTAATTTCATATTGTTTTAATTAAAAACAGGGAAGCTATGGTAAATTCAGCTACGGTAATTAACTGTGATCGATATCTGTGCAAAGTAGCAGATCCCTACACATTGCAGGATTAGTTCTGCCTGCTTTCCATCTGTTCAGAGAATGAAGACCATTGCTGTAATATAGGCGGTATAATCCATAATAGCTGTTGAAGTACTTCTGAGAATTTGTACTAAGTTCACATGTAGAAGAGGTACATCTTCTTTGCAGGATGAAATATTTGAGGTACTCTTTTTAGACAACTCCAATACCTGATCATAAGCCATGGGTCTGTAGATATTCCCCAAGTTTATGTATTCCAAGGAGTGAAATATTCATTCATTAATATAAGTTTTCTGTGACAGCACTGTATGTTTAGGAAATAAGCATACAGTAAGCAGAATGCATGCAGGCACAAATATATTGTTAATCAGTCATTTATTTATTGATTAGGGCATGCAGGTAAATGAACAACAGACATATGGAAGGTATTTAAGGGGCGGGCTGCAACTTTATTAATTTAACACTGGGGAGGGGCACTATATGCCCACCCCCTGCTGTCTCATGCCAGGCAGATCAGAATTTAACTCATTGACTTAAATTTGATAGCTTGGGTGTAATGGGACAGAATATGAGGACAGAATATGGCTGAATATCTGTTGAATCCTGCAGCCCCATTGATGCTGTACTTTTAGTTACAGTTTTCTAATTGGGAACTTATAACTGTTCACGGTAAAAGTTAAATATCAATGGACTGTTATGACCCAACATGTTTTTGCATTATCTTCTTTTTCTTTCCAGTATTTACACATACCAGACAGTACTGCATTCAGCATCTGCCCAGCTGGGGAGCCACCTACTGAAAAATTGAGCTCTGTTCCTTGCTGGGACCTGATGTCAGACATCAGTCAGTCAACTTCAGAAGTGTCCCTTTTTCAAAAGCACATATTGCTAAGTTTCAATCCAGTTGTGTGTGCTGACAGCTCACGGTGCTGGAGCCTGCCAGCTGTGATTAGACCAGAGTTTCCTAGACAGAGTGTGTCAGTACCCATTGGAGTTTGTAATGAAAATGGATTTTGTACCAGGTAAATTGAATAAATGTGAATGACGTTCTTCTTTGACTGTCAGTATAAAGCATTATCTAGAAACAAAGCATAAGAGATTAATAGAAAAGTTAAAATAACAACATATGTCCACCATATGTAAAGTCAAATCTCACTTTAATTTAAAAAAACTGTAACTGTTTGATGTTTTAGACACTTTTAATAAATGGTTGAATGTTATGATCATGTACAACTTGTACTATTTTACTATTTACATCGCTCCTCCTTTTACATGTATAATACTATACAGAATAAGAGAGAATGAAAAGAAGTCTTTTCAACATTTTTGAAAATTTGCATGAAATAATACAAATTAAGAGTTGGAAGTACAATGTTAAGTAATATAATTCCAAACTATAGGTTTTGTTTTTAAAAGAGTTGACCAAACCAAATATTATAGAAATGCTTTCAGGATTATCTTCAGTCAATGAAAACAATTTTTAGTTTGGATTTATACAATTCTGTGCAGTGTATGAAACCCAAATATTACAGCATTTAGAGCCAGGAAATGAAACTGACTGAGAGGGATTTTATTGTCCAGGTTAAATGAAATGCAAAAAGTAAGCAAATGGAGTAAATGGTGAAAAATATAATTGGTTTAAAAATCATTTCAGTTTTATTAATCTAAGTTGTTAGTAGCACAGGAAAGAAAAAATGTTGGTTATTTTTAATATAACTTTGTAGTAGCCCTTTGAGAAACATGCTGAAAAATAAATAATGAAGTAGAATTGGAAACATTTTCTGTACTTTTTCTCTCTCCAAATATTTCTAGAAATCCTAAGAGAACTTGAGAAGATGTTTTCTTTGTCCAGAGATTTTGTGATCCACTATATTTTAACCATGTAATTTTTAATTTGTTTAACCATTTAAATTTTTAATCTACCAATTTGGGAAGTATCTTTGAAAGCTATGCAAAAATGTACAATAACATTTAATAAGAAGAGTAAGAGAGAAGAGCAGGAAAAACAACATTGGGAATAAACTGTTTTGAGAATGTAGCAAGAAAAGATCTCTAAGTTTTAAAGCTTGCTATATCCAAATATGTATTCTCCTTTCAAAACAAGAAATGCCTCCAGCAAGTTAAAAATAACACTCCTGCGATGTAGGAGACCTGACTTTCATTTCCAGACCTGAGGTCTGATTCTGCTCTCACTTATGCAGGTGTAAATGAGAAATAAATTCACTAAAATCAGTGATGCTACATCACTGCAAGTGAGTCATATAGTCTTTCTTTCACTTGGCCAGCAGAGGTGGGAGGGGTTTTGGAGGCAACATACTCAGTCTATATGGAATAAGGTGGGAATACCTCATATCATTCAATTACTCAACAGCAATTCCTCTAGATAATTTAGAAGTGATATTGGTGGATTCCAGAGATACACATGCAGACTTCAGGTGGAATGATCTAGCAAAAATAGGGTTCCTAAGAGCGGGGAAGAATAATGTGAGGTTCTGATGGGGATGAAGGATCCATACCACTCCCTTTCAAAAACTGGCATAGTCATATTTTAGACCTGTTATTTCATAAAAATCACTTTAAAGAAGCAGATTTTCAGAAGTGGCCATTAAAATTGCACATTCAAGTAAGCAGTTGTGTGTGCAAATCAGGAAATGGTACCTCTTATTCACTAATGATAATCCACAATTAATTGATTTTCTTTTTTAAATTGCAACAGTAGTGATCCAAAATGCTAGAATTTAAAATACTGAGATTGTTATGGATCATTACTGCAAAGTATTGTGTTGTTGTATTTTTCAAATAATATTTACATGTACAAAAACATTTTTTAAAATAGCATTTATATGTACGTGCAAATTTTCCTGAGCTGTTTCAGAAGTCAATTTTCAAAATTTGGCCCCAAAATTCTCATTATTTTCAGTTCCTATAAGTCTGCAGTTTAAGGCTCTGACCCTGCAAGCATGCAGGTACTTAATTTTGAACACAGGAGTAGTCCCATTAAAGTCAGTTTATTCTCTAATGTTGTCCTATTTTTCTCTTGTCTTTCTTTTAAAATGTATTGTCAGTAGGACTTCTCACATGCTTAATCATAGGACTGAAAGGGACCTCGAGAGGTCATCTATTCCAGTCCCCTGCACTCATGGCAGGACTAAGTATTATTTAGACCTTTCCTGACACGTTTTTGTCTAACCTGCTCTTCAAAATCTCCAATGATGGAGATTCCACAACCTCCCTAGGCAATTTATTCCAATGCTTAACCACCCTGACAGTTAGGAAGTTTTTCCTAATGTCCAACCTAAACCTCCCTTGCTGCAATTTAAGCCCATTGCTTCTTGTCCTATCCTCAGAGGGTAAGAAGAACAATTCTTCTCCCTTCTCCTTGTAACAACCTTTTATGTACACCGCTACCCCTATATAACATGACCCGATATAACACGAATTTGAATATAACGCGGTAAAGCAGTGCTCCGGGGGGGCGGGGCTGCGCACTCCAGTGGATAAAAGCAAGTTCGATATAATGCGGTTTCACCTATAACGTGGTAAGATTTTTTGGCTCCCGAGGACAGCGTTATATTGAGGTAGAGGTGTACTTGAAAACTGTTATCATGTCCCCTCTCAGTCTTCTCTTCTCCAGACTAAACAAACCCAATTTTTTCAATCTTCCCTCATAGGTCATGTTTTCTAGACCTTTAATCATTTGTGTTGCTCTTCTCTGGACTTTCTCCAATTTGTTCACATCTTTCCTGAAATGTGGCACCCAGAACTGGACACAATACTTCAGTTGAGGCCTAATCAGTGTAGAATAGAGTAGAATAATTATTTCTTGTGTCTTGCTTACAACACTCTTGCTAATATATCCCAGAATGATGTTCGCTTTTTTTTGCAACGGTGTTATACTGTTGACTCATATTTAGCTTGTGGTCCACTATGACCCCCATATCCCTTTCCGCAGTACTCCTTCCTAGGCAATCATTTTCCATTTTGTATGTATGCAACTGATTGTTCCCTCCTAAGTGGAGTACTTTGCCTTTGTCCTTACTGAATTTCATCCTATTTACTTCAGACCATTTCTCCAATTTGTCCAGATCATTTTGAATTATAATCCTATCCTCCAAAGCACTTGCAATCCCTCCCAGCTTGGTATTGTCTGAAAACTTTATAAGTGTAGTCTCTATGCCATTATCTAAATCATTGATGAAGATATTGAACAGAACTGGACCCAGAACTGATCCCTGCAGGACTAGTGCATAAGTGTCTGCAGAATTGGGCCTAAGAGTGAAAAATCGTACAAAGGGGGTGTTGTTAATAGTAAATTTGAAGTTCATCCAAAGAATTATATGATCATATGTATAATGTTTTTCTGTTGTAGAGCCATAGCATTGACTTATCAAGAGCATCTTGGGGTGACATACTTAACTCTTACGGAAGACCCTAGTCCTCGCATAATTATCCATAACAGGTGTTCTGTCTCATTGCTTATAAAGGAGAACATCAAAGGTATGGAATTTGTTACAGCATAGTAATCAAAACCAAAACCTTGTCATCATAAAACCATTATGCTCTTTATCTCTACTGTACGTTTTACGTCTGTAGGTGCTATAGTTATGACCATCACTGGATGGAGAATGGTAATTCCGTTTTGCTGAGGATCGATGTCCAGATTTTTAAAGCTATTTAAGCATTGTGGTACTCAGCATTGCAATGCCTAACTGATTTAGGAGCTTCCGTCTCATTTTCAAAACTGAATCAGGTGCTTGGGAGCCTAATTCCCATTGGAATGAGACATAGGCTCCTAAATCGGTTAGGCGTTGCAATGCTGTGCGCTGCAACACCTAAATGCCTTTAAAAATTTGAGCCTTAGTGATTTCAAACTACTGGTTCATTTCGATTCAGAACGAGAACCTAAAATTTGAAATTCTCGACAAAATGGAATTACCATTCTCTGCCCTGCTTTACAGGGAGTCACAGCTTTGCAGCAGTCCACCTGGCGGGCTGTCCAGGAGCTGAGGAGCCTACAAGTCTTGGGAGCGTGAGCAGTCAAGAAGTCAGGCATCTGGGCTGCCAAGGAGCTGCAAGCCTGGTAGCCAAGGCTTCCAGCTTCAGAGGAGCCAGGAGCATGGAAACTCAGGTTCCCCAGTAGCCCACCTGATGAGCCGGGCGGGTAAACTGGCAGGAAACTGGGCAGGTTTCAGTGGAATTCATTGAAATTGACATGTCCCCACAGGACATTTGGATTTTGACCAATTGACAAATTCTGACAAAAAAATATTTGTTGAATAATTTTCAGTCCGCTCTAGCTATGACAAATTACTGTACTGAATAATATAAGTTGCAGGAAAAAAAATGTTTTAAAACAAAAACCAAACATAAAAGACAAAGGTGTGCTTTTTTTGTAGTAGAAAAATCTCTTGTACTTGTAAACATGTGGGTTTTGATTCTGCTGTCAGTACAAACAGTTGAAGAGCCTAATCTAGACATTTTGTAAAATTTCAGACACACCAAAGTTTGAAGTTTATTGCAAGAAGATTCCAGCTGAATGTTCTATTCATCATGAGCTTTATCATCAAGTCTCCAGCTACCCAGATTGCAAAACCAAGGACCTGCTGCCCAGCATTCTTCTGAAAGTGATATCAACAGATGAACTATCAAATGAATGGAGTGATTTTGTGGACATTAATAATCAAGGAACACAGGTAAATCATTAAAAAATATTTCTCAACTTAGAGGGTAAATGTCTTTAAAATGTGGGATAAATGGCCTAAACCAGGCGCACAATAGTAAGTAGGCATCTCCACATGTAAAGGCAAATTCACAGGGAAATGTATTTTTTTCCATCATGTTAGACCTTCAAAGATCAATACTTCTAGGGTTTTTGCACCGAACACTGCCCAGATGAGTATAGTCATTTTGCTTTTGAAATTTACAATGGTAGAACTATATTCTGCATCTGCACAGAACCAAACTACATGCTAAACATGTAATTACCTTTTTGGTGCATGGCCCTGGTAGTTGTGTTTTCTGTTTAAGTCCTAGGAGCTCCCTCCAAGCCTGTATTTGTTGACATTTTAGATCCTGCCTCAGTTCAGGGGACTGGATTAGATGGCCTATCAAGGTCCCTTCCAGTCTGACATTTCTATGATTTTATGATTATTGTTTACCTTCTCATAAGCAAACTAGGGAAATATGGACAATATGAAATTAGTAAAAGGTGGATGTACATCAGTTGAATAACCATACTCAGAGAGAACTTATCACTGGTTTGCTGTCAAATTGGAAAGATGTATCTAGTGGAATCCCGTTGGGGTCCGTCCTGGGTCTAGAACTAGTCAACATTTTCACTAGTGACTTTGATAATGGAGTGGAGATTATGCTTATAAAATTCGTGCATGACAACAAGCTGGGAGGGGTTACAAGAACTTTGAAAAAGAGTATTAAAATTAAAAATTACCTTGACAAATTGGAGAATTGGTCTGAAGTTGTCAAGATGAAATTCAATAAAGACAAGTGCAAACTACTGCATTTAGCAAGAAAAAATCAAATGTACAAATACAAAATGGGGAGTAACTGGGTAAGCAGTAGTACTGCAAAAAGGATCTGGGGTTATAGTGGATCACAAATTGAACATGAACCAACAATATGATGTTGTGAAAAAATCAAATATCCATCTGGGGGGTATTAACAGAAGTGTTGTATGTAAGATGCAGTATATGATTATTCCACTTGGCACTGGCAGGGCCTCAGCTGGAGTACTGTGTCTGGTTTTGGGTGCCTCATTTTAACAAAGATGTGGACAAACTGGAGAGAGTCTCAAGGAGAGCAACAAAAATAATAAAAGGGTTAGAAAATCTGACCTATGAAGAACGGTTTAAAAACTGGGCATATTTAGTCTAGAGAAGAGAACACTGAGATGAGAAGTCTTCAAATATGTTAAGGGCTGTTATAAAGAGGACAATGATCAATTGTTCTCCAGGTCCACATAAGGTAGGACAAGAGAATGAGCTTAATCTGCAGCAAGGGAAATATAGGTTAGATATTAGGGAAAGCTTTCTAACTTAAGAACTGGAAAAGGTTATCAAGGAAGGTTGTGGAATTCCTGTCACTGGAAATTTTAAAGAACTTGTTAAATAAATATCTGTCAGGGATGGTCTAGGTTTATTTGGTCCTCTGTCACCATGGGGGAATGGATTAGATGACCTCTTGAGGGACATTCCAGCCCTATATTTGTATGATTCTGTTATTCATGCATAGCTATTTTTATGACAAATAATACAAATTTTCCAGTTTTAAATTATGTCGCTCCTTTTTCATACTCCCAGATGCCTTGTTGTAAAAATTACTTGGTCTAGACACATCAATCTTGAGAAACTCTGCCCTCTTGAAGCAAATATATGCAAGATCCAACAGAGTAAATTTCTCTCATTTAGTAACTTCACTATTCCAGCTTCCTTATCCTTCCAAATCCCACAGGACCCTTCATTGTCATTCTCCTTCTGCTTCTTCATGGGAATGAAGTTTATGTTTATACAAACGGGGGGTTATTTTATTCTTCAATTGGCTTTTCTCCTGTTTTGAGGTAAATGAAAACTTCCTTGCCTGGGATAGTGGTGTGTGTGTGTGGTGTTTTTTTTTTTTTTTTTTTACAGAAATTTGTCCATCTTTAAAGTAATTAGCATACATGGAATCAACACAAACAGCTTTGCCACTTAAAAAAATATAGTAATTTCAGATGTTTTCCTTTGGGACCACTCACAAAATGTTCCTGATTATTAACTGGTATGTTAATTAGCAAGTAGTTCAGCTGAGTTCAGCAAGCCAGTCAACAATGCAAGGTTTCAAATTCCAGTCATTGATATTATGCCAGTCCAGTGTTCTTTATAGAAATCAGGCTCAAAGAAAGAATTAGATGCTTTGAAAGCATTTGGGGATCCTATCCTAGTGGAGGAATTCTTTCCAATTAAAAATTCTGATACTTCAGACCCTCAGCTTGCTTAACTCAAACTTTAAAAGTCCCTTTGACTTACTGGTATGAAACATCTCAATTTCTTGGACTTTCTGAACCCAAAGCATTGAGGCTAATAACAAAACTTTCTTTGCTCAATGATGAAGTGTTACTTGAGTAAGCAGAATTTAAAAAAAAATCAATCCAAGATTACACTTTGAAATTGTTTATGTACTATGTTGGTATTTTGTGTCCATACTGTAACTACTCCACTTAATGATCTACCTTAAAAATAAAGAGATGGCTGCAGCGATCTTAATTCTGTTTCTCTATAGGAAAATACTAGATGTTGTTGCAGGTGTGTGATAATTTAAGTTTTAAACATAACAGCAACTAGCACAAGTCTGCATGTACTTTACATTATATGCAAAGATATTTGTTGGTTGTTTGGTCCAATGATAGTTTGTACATTGGTGTTGTTGCCTAATTCACTGAGTGGTTATTGATTATTGGTTATTGCTTATATTGATTGTTAAGGACTTCCATTTAATCAATGATTGAATCTCTAAGTTTGAAACGTTCTAGTCTCTGAATCAGGCACAACAGAATTAAGTTTAGTGTCTGGTTGGGAACCCCAAACGTGCACAATGACAACACTCACATTGAGGGCAAAGCTTTAAATACACCTCTACCTCGATATAACGCTGTCCTCGGGAGCCAAAAAATCTTACTGCGTTATAGGTGAAACCGTGTTATATTGAACTTGCTTTGATCCACCGGAGTGCGCAGCCGCGCCCCCCACCCTGCGGAGCACTGCTTTCCGCGTTATATCCGAATTCGTTTTATATCAGGTAGCGTTATATCGAGGTAGACGTGTACTTGTATTAGTATAATTAATAAAAACACAGATGTTCCAAACCAAATGAGAATGTAGCTGTAATGTAAAATTAAGGTGCTGTCCTAACACCATACCTTACACATACTTACCCCTTCTTGTGGAAACTTAGTGGTAAGAGACAGGCAGTTATCCATGGCATGCCATACAAGTCTGATGGTCATGATCTCGAGGCCTACATGGTGATTGGGCCTATTATAGGTCTTGGTGACTGCTATGAATATTCATGTTGATGCCCAGCTTTCTTTGTTCATAACCAACTTCCTCACCATAATAATGTTGTGGTGTCCTTATCCTATAGGTTAGTATATTAATGATCTCAACTTAGCATATACATCATTCATTGCGAAGGCAAGTTTGTGTTTGTACTTTTTTCAGATGTTCCTATCCTAAAATATCCAAAGCTGATGTTAGTTCATATTCCTGTGGTTGCCTGGTACAAAAAAAATCTCCTAAGCATGATATATTCCCTGTTCCCCCAATAACTCAGAGTCACTGTTGAGTAACTTGCTTATGCTAAGGTTCATAGGCTTCAAAGCCTTAAGCTAAATATATTATAGGGTGTAGGCCTGTAGGTTTCTTGCATTAGTGTGATATACAATATCTTTAAACTAGCTCTGTGGGCTACAGTGATTCCTTCAGAATATCTAAGGCAGGGGTCGGCAACCTATGGCACGCATGCCAAACATGGCACGCGAGCCGATTTTGAGTGGCACGCAGCTCGCTGGCGGCCCCCAGCCCCACTCAGCCCCCCCGCCCACTGATCTCCCCTGCGGGGGCAGGAGGCAGAAGTTTGGTTCTGTGGCAGCCAAGCTTCCCCCCTCCCGCACTTCTTCCCCCAGCGTGGTGCTTTCCTGCCCCTCCTCCTCTCCTTCCCTGGCCAATCAGCTGATGGCCCTAGCGAGGGGGAGGGGGAAGAACAGCAGCGTGCACACAGCACCATAGAGGAGGCAGAGATAGGTAGGGACGGAGCCTGGGGGAAGGGGGTGGAACAGGGCATATCCCTTCCAGCCCCCTGCCATGAGCCGGTCTGCGCAGGGGGCTGGGAGCACCCCCACGAGCCGAGCACCCCAGCCCTTTGCCCTGACCCCCCACACACACACTCAGCCTTCTGCCCCGCACCCCCCACCCTCCCAAGCCCTCTGCCCTGAACCCCAACACACACCCAGCCTTCTGCCCTGCACCCCCACAGCCCCATCCCTCTGCCCTGAACTCCCCACAGCCCCATCAGT
>NC_048299.1:245219918-245245231 GCF_013100865.1 Trachemys scripta elegans
CCCCAGCCCTCTGCCCTGAACCCCCCCACACCCCAACACACACACAGCCTTCTGCCCTGCACCCCCACAGCCCCATCCCTCTGCCCTGAACCCCCCACATCCCAACACACACCCAGCCTTCTGCCCTACAACCCCCCACACACCAGCCTTCTGCCCTGCACCCCCTCCCCCAGCCCTCTGTCCTGACCCCTGAAACATCCACCCCCAGGTCTGGGGTCCCGGCCGCAGGCCCTATTCAGCCCGCTCCCAGCCTAGGTGAACAGAACTCCAGGCTGGTGGTGTAAGATCAGCATTTTAATTTAATTTTAAATGACGCTTCTTGAACGTTTTGAAAACCTTGTTTACTTTACATACAATAGTTTAGTTATATAATATAGACTTATAGAAAGAGACCTTCTGAAAACGTTAAAATGTATTACTGGCACGCGAAACCTTAAATTAGAGTGAATAAATGAAGACTCGGCCCACCAGTTCTGAAAGGTTGCCTACCCCTGATCTAAGGGCTTATCTGAACAGCAAGGTACTGCACGGCAAGTCAGGGTGTGAATCTACAGTTCAAGATCTCGCCATGCAGAAATGCCCCATGTGCACACTGTTACAGTGCACTGAAAGTCCTGGAGTGCAATTTGGCATTACTACTACTTCAGGGGTGGCCAAACTGTGGCTCTGGAGCCACATGCGGCTTTTCAGAAGTTAATATGCGGCTCCTTGTATAGATACTGACTCCGGGGCTGAAGCGACAGGCACCAACTTTCCAATGTGCCAGGGGGTGCTCACTGCTCAACCCCTGACTCTGCCACAGGCTCTTCCCCCATTCCACCCCTTCCCTCCCCTGAGCATGCCGTGCCCTCGCTCCTCTCCCCTCCAAGCCTCCTGCAGGGCATGAAACAGCTGATGGGGAGAGATGTGGAGGCGCTGATTGGCAGGGCTGCTGGTGGGAGGGAGGCACTGGGAGCTGGGGGGAGCTGATGGGGACCTGCTGACATATTACTATGGCTCTTTGGCAATGTACATTGGTAAATTCTGGTCCTTCTCAGGCTCAAGTTGGCCACCCCTGTACTACTTGAAAGTGTAGCATGGCAAGCCACACTCTGAACTTGCACTGCACTGAAGCAGTGCCCACACAGCTGTAGATTCACACGCAGGCTTTCCGCACTCTAAATTGACATGTAGCAAAGCCATAACTCTCACAGTTTTATGAGTCTTGTGATATTTGGTGTTCCTATTAAGGGTCAAGTGATTATGTGAAAATCACAGATTTCATTAAAAAAAATACATTTCTAGATCTCGTGGTTATGGGGAAAAGCATGAAAACATGACCAGAGCAAACCCCAAAGGTTCAAAATCCAGAAAGTAAACAAAATGCATTCCAAAAATATATGATGCTTTTAAAAATCTCATGATTTTTAATCCCATTTCATTATTTTGTGTGGGTCTGACTCAAGATTTTTGAACATTTTGGGTTGGCAATACTGTTCCTTTGACCCACCAGAGCATGCTAGATCTTCAACGGTCATTTAAAAGCTTGGTTGCATCAGGTTTTAGACTTTTTTAAAGTGTTAGAGTCCTAATGGGAGGGTTACATTGATTGTTTCCTCCATCATACAGCCCTTATAGATATGGATGCTCCAAAGCTGAGGGAAAGAACCTTATTTAAACTCCCTTGCTATCTCTGTTTGGAGCCCAAAGAAGTCCTGCTTTACATCCTGTTTTGAAAGAACAATCATTCAAAATTCTTACAGATAACACCTCAGTGATATGCTATATAAATTATCAGGAAAGGAGTCTGTATTCTCTGATGAAAAGAAGCAATTTACGTGGGAGACTGGGAGGAAGTAAGTTTTTACTGGAGAATCTTTCCATCAGCTATTAATCTGAAGGACATGAACTGCAGAGTAGCTTGAGCAGTTTCATTTACAATCCCCACAAATTTGTTATGTGAAGAACATTTGTTCCACTTTTGACATGTAAGCACTTCCTGAATCCAGCTGAAAAGTTATTGCATTGCAAAGATGCAGAAATTCTAAGTGGCAGGTACTTTTAAAACATTCTAATTAAGATTTCTTGTCTATCCATTCAAGTGTCATTAGGAAGTTTCATCTTAAGGCAGCAATGAATCTGAAAACCTCATCGACTATCTATGCTTAGAACCTTTCCATCATCACTTAACTCTGCCTCACAAATAGGATCAAGCAGGTATACTGCCAGGTGATCTGGATATTGTATCAGTGGCCTAGATATTGAATTTCTAGGGTATACAAATAGTGATTTTTCTTTCAAGAGGCCTTGCAGTTCTCTTAAAAGAGAACACTTTTATACTAGAAAAATACTAGTACCTGAAATAAGTGATGAGTATGCTATTCAACAACTAAGCACGTTCCTTTTGTGTACCATCCAAGTTTGGACCCTGACGTTTCTGAGATTTACAGGGTCACAGATCATTTCCTTTCTTTATGGCCAATCAAGTACAAAGTACAAACAGGCAAAATCTATTCCTCTAGAAAGAAAGTGCTTTACTAATTTACTAAAAGAATTAGTCACATCTAGTATCCATTACACTGGTCTACAATTTTTGAGAAGTCATCTGCTTCAGAGATAAAATGTGCTATTTATTATGTATTTTGATGTGCTGAATTCAAATATGACAATTAAAACAACTGATTGGCTACTGTTTCTAAGATATTTAAGTTTTTACATTTTATGTCTATGTATATTGTGTAGATAGTAGAGTTTTAATCATAAATTGTAAACCTAGGTCTTTTCATGTGTTTATGGTTGCTTTACATGATAATAGTTCACCTGTCCTGTTTATGTAACACTTTAAAAATCAGCAAAAGGGTTATATAAATAAAATTTATTATGAAACAAAAGGCAAAAAAACTATTATGTACATAGTTTAGTCCTATTCAGTGTCTACTCAGCGCTTCTTGGCTTGTCTCTTGTATTCATTAAATGGAGCATCTCTTGTCACTGTCCAGCAATAGTCTGCAAGCATTGATGGGCTCCATTTGCCCTGATAGCGTTTCTCCATTGTTGCAATGTCCTGGTGAAATCGCTCGCCGTGCTCGTCGCTCACTGCTCCGCAGTTCGGTGGAAAAAAATCTAGATGAGTGCAAAAAATGTATCTTATTGACATGTTGCAACCAAGGCTTTTGTATGCCTTGAGGAGGTTTTCCACCAACAACCTGTAGTTGTCTGCCTTGTTGTTTCCGAGAAAATTTATTGCCACTAACTGGAAGGCTTTCCATGCCGTCTTTTCCTTGGCACGCAGTGCATAGTCAAATGCATAGTCTCAAAGAAGTTCACGAATCTGAGGACCAACAAAGACACCTTCCTTTATCTTAGCTTCACTTAACCTTGGAAATTTTCCAGGGAGGTACTTGAAAGCTGCTTGTGTTTTGTCAATGGCCTTGACAAAGTTCTTCATCAGCCCCAGCTTGATGTGTAAGGGTGGTAACAAAATCTTCCTTGATTCAACAAATGGTGGATGCTGAACACTTTTCCTCCCAGGCTCCAATGACTGTGGGAGTGGCCAATCTTTCTTGATGTAGTGGGAATCTCTTGCACGACTATCCCATTTGCAGAGAAAGCAGCAGTACTTTGTGTATCCAGTCTGTAGACCAAGCAAGAGAGCAACAACCTTCAAATCGCCACAAAGCTGCCACTGATGTTGGTCATAGTTTATGCACCTCAAAAGTTGTTTCATGTTGTCATAGGTTTCCTTCATATGGACTGCATGACCAACTGGAATTGATGGCAAAACATTGCCATTATGCAGTAAAATAGCTTTAAGACTCGTCTTCGATGAATCAATGAACAGTCTCCACTCATCTGGATCGTGAACGATGTTGAGGGCTGCCATCACACCATCAATGTTGTTGCAGGCTACAAGATCACCTTCCATGAAGAAGAATGGGACAAGATCCTTTTGACGGTCACGGAACATGGAAACCCTAACATCACCTGCCAGGAGATTCCACTGCTGTAGTCTGGAGCCCAACAGCTCTGCCTTACTCTTGGGTAGTTCCAATCCCTGACAAGGTAATTCAGTTCACCTTGTGTTATGAGGTGTGGTTCAGAGGAGGAGGATGGGAGAAAATGTGGGTCCTGTGACATTGATGGTTCAGGACCAGAAGTTTCATTCTCTTCCTCATCTGACTCAAGTGAGAGTGATTCTGGTGCATCAGGAACCGGCAGTCCTTCTCCGTGGGGTACTGGGCATATAGCTGATGGAATGTTTGGATACTGCACAGTCCACTTTTTCTTCTTTGACACACCTTTCCCAACTGGAGGCACCATGCAGAAGTAACAATTGCTGGTATGATCTGTTGGCTCTCTCCAAATCATTGGCACTGCAAAAGGCATAGATTTCCTTTTCCTGTTCAACCACTGGCGAAGATTTGTTGCACAAGTGTTGCAGCATATGTGTGGCCCACCTCTTGTCCTGATCTCCAATTTTGCAGCCAAAATAAAGGTGATAGGCTTTCTTAACCATAGTGGTTATACTGCGCTTTTGTGATGCAAAAGTCACTTCACCACAAACATAGCAGAAGTTATCTGCACTGTTCACACAAGTACGAGGCATCTCTGCTCACTTTGGCTAAACAGAAATGTGTCCCTTTGCAAAATCAAACACTGACAAATAAGAGAGCACGACACTGTATGATTTCTAGAGCTGATATAGGGCAAGGATGGGGGAATTTTAGGTTAGTAGAATGTACAGTGATCCCTGAGTTAAAATTAGACTATGACACAAGGCTAACACTCCTATTCTTGCAAAATGTGCCATAGGAATTTAATGTCTATTTTAAATGGTCAAGACTTCAGTTTTACATCCCATTCAAAAAAACACCACCTCTAGCATAGATACTCTGTTCAGATACCACTGTGATGCATTCGGATAAATGGATAGCAGAACCATGATACAGTGGTTGGGCATTGGTTCAGAACTCAGAATGAAGAGCACCACCTATTGAATCACCAACACAGCACTACTCCCTTCAGCGCTTACTTTCACCTTAGAGCTCTCTCATCCAACAGCTGACCATAGCTCATGTCGTGAGTTGAGATCACAGTCTGAGGCTGTGTGGCTGCAAATAATGTCCATTCATTATAGTTCTGCTATTGTTCAATTTTTTGTTCCATAAAAAACAATTTTTGTACTTGTAATGTGGAAAACATAAAACAAATTACAGCTATAATAACATCAAACTATTATCATTCTTATCTTGAATCCAACAATCACACATAAAATTGGATTCCTTATGAACTACTGGATTTTATTTAATATTCTCACAGTTGGTTTGTCAACAATCAAGTCATCTCATCATCAGAACTGGATACTGAGTTTCCTGTGTTTGTTTCTTTCTTAGTTTTGCCTAGCCAATTCTCTGTATTTGTATTTCTTTCCTTTGTACCTTACCTAGAGTTTTGAAAAACAGAAGAATCTCTTCTGTGTTCCCATCAGTAAATGTCCTTGTTTATGCAGAGCAGTTTTCTGCATTTGGCTTACCCTATAGATCTTAAGTTTGGAAGCTTGTTTCGCCATGTGTTATATACCTCTCTTATTTCAAGCTACCAACATAATTTTTCCTTTTTCCTTCGAAGTAATTCTTTTAATATGGCATTGTGGAATTTAATGTTATTATTTTTCAATGAGTAGCCATTATCTTCAAATTAGGCTTTCAATTTGAAACAGGTGTAAATGATAGGCCATGGAATTAAAATTTAGTAAACAATTCTGTTGGCGATGTACAAGAGGGTATAGAATGCAGCTTGCTGTTTCTTCTGCAGGGCTAACCAAGTTTGTGGAGTTTTTTCCAAACCTGAAAAACATACTCTTTTTTTTCTGGAACAACATGAAAATCTGTGAAGGTTTCATGAAATGAAGTACAAAACACATGCTATATATGAATCACTTCATGAGCACATTTACTTCTCAAGCACACATTGCAAATCTGTAAGCAAAACACAGCAGCACAATCATCAAATCCTCAGGCTACTGACTAGTTAGGCCTTCCATACTTTTGTAGCTGTCCTTAGATACTGAGATGCTTTTACCACTTCTTTGTTGCTTAGGACATTTAAGTGAATGAAAGTCAGACACTGAAATGGTTTTTAAGGGGGCAAGCTGCAACTTTATTGACTTAACACCAGGGCCGGCTCTAACTTTTTTGCCGCCCCAAGCTCAGTTGATGCTGACCTGGCTGGTTAGACGTGTGCATCTTTGAAAAGCTGACAGCATTTAGAAATTATCTGTCTTTTGTGAGTTTACTTCCACGTTTCCCACCATTTTGATACAACTGACGTAGCACTCTCTCATACCCACAGATTTGGGTAGAAAGCAGGATCTTCAATTTTAAATGCTAGAAAACTGGACGGAATTTGGGATTCTGTTCAAATATAACATGCATGTTTGTAAAAGCATACTTACACTGGACTGGCTTGTTTTTTAATGAACTGGCGACACCTCCAGTGAGGCACAGCATAGTTTCTCTCATTGCATCAAAGGGGTTCTTCTTTGCAAAGAGTCTTGTTGATGCAGCTTAGTTCTGATTTTTGGGAGGCGTTTTGAAGAGCTCCAGGGAGATTCTTTGCTCGGTGATCTGAAATCAAAGAGTTTGAAAGTCATTCGTTATTTTTTTTAGCATTTAAACTGGTTTTTTCCTCCCACATCCAGGTTAGACTCTAGGAAGCTCCACCCTTTTAAAATGTATTTATCAGTTCTTGGAAGTAAAGGATGAGGAGCTAATTTTCTCTCTCATTTATTATATTCTTCTCTATTAACCTTACAGATGGAATATTTAAGAATCTGGATTTAATCTTTTTTTTTTTCTTTTGAAAGCAAATTGTTTCTGCCTCTCAACAGAAAGTATGATTTGAGATGAAAAATTGCAGCTAGAAAGTGGTAATAGCATTGAATCAAATTGTACTAGAATAAAATCAGCAATTTCAGTAGAATTTTATATATGTCTAATTAGTTTTTTAAATGTTCTTTTCTAGATTGTGTTCTTAACTGGTTTTGGATATGTTTATGTGGACATTGCTCATTGCTGTGGTACAATAATAATAACTTTGGCACCAGAAGGAAGACCAGGACCTGTCCAGATCAACCTGAACAGGTATATAAAGCACATGGAAGATCATAAAAAACGTTGGTAAATTTAAAAACTTATCCAGGAAAGTCATTAAGCCCTCTAAGTGTGAAGTGACTTATGAAATCTGGCATAACTGTTTGTTTTGTCTAATCCCACTGCATACTCAGTGGCATAAGTTTAGACCACATATTATGTTTTGTATATCACAGTAAAACATGACAATCTAACATCTGAGGTCATGTCACTCTAGGGTAAACACTCAATGTCTGGTATAATAAACAGTGCTGAGCTGTTCATTTTAAAGAATTAAAAATAGTTTCCATTGTAATTTTGAGTGTATTCACAAGTTTAAAGTTTATGTGGCCAGTTCCTGCGGTCCTTACTCGTGCAAAATTCCCACTGAAATTGGTGGGAGTTTTCTTCAGTAAGGGCTGCAGGAATGGTCCTATACACAGTAGTTAACTATGCACTCCATCATCTTTATAACACTCTTCCTTAGAAGACTCTCCCACTGTTAGAGCATTGCTAAAACTTGGCTCTCAAATCCATTCAACTCTAATTTATAACATCACCTATTTATAACACTCAGAATTCTCGGCTTCCAGAGATGATGTTACAACGAGAGAAGAATGTGTGTTTGCAGAGTTTTTATTTGAGCTATAATTAAGGATTAATCCCTGAGAAATTGATCATCCAGCAGCACTAGTTTTTTTGGAAAAACAAGATGCCAGGTCAAATCAAGTAAAATTACAAACTCATGTTTTCCTTTCCTCCTATCTAGAACTCAGGAGCAGACCGTTATATTTAAAATGTTCATCAGCCAGGCAAGCCTTGCAGTGTTTGATGAAATCACAAATCATAAAATGTCATCTGAACTTCTGCGGCTTACAGTGGACAACATTTTCCTTAACATGGCACCAGTAGCCAGCTACTTGAGATCCCTATCTCATGAATTCCAGGGAGAGACCTCTGAAGGTCTTCTTCAGTTTTATAGTCTCCAAATATATTGTGGAGACTTGCAACTGGACAACCAGCTGTATAATAAATCCAGTTTCCATTTTGCAGTCCTGCTGTGCCAGGGAGAGAAAAATGAAACCATGCAGTGGTCCAAAGTGAACAACCTCATTTTATCCAACAAAGATTTGGAAGAATATAAGGAAAACTGTTTCATAAAACTCTGCATCACTTTATCAGAGGAACAGAATTTCTTGTTTTGCGTTAATGACCTCAACTTCGAACTGAAACCAGCGAGGCTGTATGTGGAAGACACATTTGTTTATTACATTAAGACCTTATTTGATACATATCTTCCAGACAGCAAAGTGATTGGTCATTGCATGAAAACCTCAACTATTACCCAGATACTGCCTGAACAAGTGAGACAGCATGCTAAAGCTTTAGTTGACCCAGTGAAGTTAAGGAAGTTAGCAATACAACCTGTTAACCTCTTGGTCAGTATCCATGCTTCACTAAAGCTGTATATAGCTTCAGATCACACCCCTCTCTCCTTCTCTGTGTTTGAAAGAGGACCCATCTACACCACTGCCAGACAGCTGATCCATGCCTTGGCCATGCATTATGCTGCAGGGGCACTGTTCAGAGCAGGTCAGTGTTTTTTCCTTACGCTTAGAATTGTAACATTTTCATTATGTACCAGTATCCAGTAATTCTCTCACAAGCTACTTACTACAGTCAGATCTGTTGTTTTGTGCTTTAGATGGTCTTGCAAAATGATTATAATAATCTAAGAAACATTTGATATTCTGCAATATGATGGGGGGTCAAATAAAATGGTGGGGCTGAAATTGATGTACGTTTAAAGCTGTGGTGAATGTTAGTTGGCTACCTGAAGACTTTTCCAAAGCCCTGTAAAAACTATTGTAATGTATTCTATCCGTTTTGGTTTTTGTCATCTCATATTATAAATACAATCAGAATCAAAACACGAATTCCTAACATGAACTCACAAAAAAGAATTTATTTAATCAAATTATTCAATAAGTTGCTATGCATTCAAAGCAAATTATACCACTGTATGTTGTTTTCTTGTTAAACCTTTTGGCTGCACTTTATGATTAGGAATCTGTCTTTCTTCATAGAGCCTTCATGCTAAATTGGCACACAGATGTTTATTGTCCTTTGATCCATGAAGTATGTAGTTTGCTGTACTGTCTTTTTCCCATACAGAATCAATAGTGAGCAATTAGCCTCTTAGATTAATGGATGCATTCTTAAAATTCTGTCGCCCATAAATTCATAATAGTGTCTCAGTCTCTTCTACGCCTTAATAGGCATGGAAATTTGTATATGATCACATACAGTTAATGTAGAACTTATTGCAACATCGTATTTATTTTCCTAAAAAAAGAACAGGAGTACGGTGCCACAAGTACTCCTGTTCTTTTTGCGGATACAGACTAACACGGCTGCTACTCTGAAACCTGTCATTTATTTTCCTAAGTATCTTAGAGTCAGATTTTCTAAAATCTTATTTTTTCCGCTTTTGCTACATGCACAAAATGTGTACACATTTTCATGCACAATTACCATGATTGTGCATGTGTATCAGGTATTTATAGATGAATATAGTCAATGAGATGCCTAACTGGCCTTTCCCATGTGCAAATATCTGATTTGCAAAGCTGATCATGCCATAATGGTGCACTTGCGTGCAAACATTTTTTAAAATCAGGTCCCTATAGTACTAAAGGAGAGATTTAACTTCCTGCTAATTAAGAGCCAAATTGCAGTCCAACTAATGCAGTGGAACAAGATGCCCATTACCTCCATGCACCAGCTATCCATATCACAGGTAGCAGTGTGGTAGGGGAAGCTTATGGACTGGAATGGTCACCTTTTGGATTTGGAGTTAGCCGTCTCACATCCTCCAAATAATTAACAGGAAATGACAACTTTTGTGGCTTGGGCAGTGTTTGAAGGGGAACGCTGTTTAAAAATGTTGTTTAACACTGTCACATTACATTAGCAAAAGTCATATGGAAATTTTGAATTTTATTAGGCAAAATTAATCCCACTAGGTTGCCTATTAAGAGAACATGGTGGATCTTTGCTAAGACATTGTAGTAATAGTTATTTCTTGTTAGTAGATATAAATTCTAAGTGCCTTCTGACGTGTAGTGGAATAAGGCTTATGAAACATTGTGCAATTTTAATATAGAATTTGTGAATTTGGTGGATCCTGCTCAGTTCCTCGTTTCTCTCCATATACACACACTGCCTCCCACACTTGAGTTCCATTGAGAGCCCATCAGCTTCACTCCAGTGTATGGGCCAGAAAGGGTCGCTCATGATGCAAAATACCTTTATTTCTCTCTCCCTCTCTCTCACTCCAAGGTGAGCTTGCTGCCTTCCAGCCTTGCCAGAACCAACAGCTCATTATTCAAAGCCAAACTGTAGTGCACAGTCACTGGAATGCCAGGTTGTCCCAGAACTTTGTATTTAAACAGTTTCAGCCCTGCCTATCCGTAATAGTTGAAAAAGCTGATTGGCAGTGTGTGAGCAGAGTTCAGGCAAGTTCAGTACCCCACACCTCGGACTGGCAGGGTCTGTCAATTTGGTGGAGAGGCTACAGGTTCTACCCTCTGTGGGATGGACCATCTTAGGTCATTCACAAGCAATCTGTGGTCAGTGATCAGATCAGCACTGATCATTTCTCGGGGATCTGCATCCATTCTTCCTCACCAGGAGAACCATTGTTTTGATGATGGGGTCTTTGAGGGAGAAGCAGCTCCTGCAAGGACTCCATTTCCTAAAACATTTGAAAAAACCTGAAATGTACAAATGTGGTAGATGTAAATGGTCAGTGCAACATTATTGATCAGAAAGGATCCTGAGCAGATGGAGCATTCATTCCATCTGTACACCACTGCCAGCCTCATCCTGTTTTCCATCACTTTATACAGCGGCAAATACTTTTTAATAGAAAGATTACATTGAAGCGAGATAGCAAGCCCATGCTGGAGCACAGGGGTCCCCTGGGCTCCCAACAAGAGAGGGCTGCCAATGGGACACACCTCTGTAGGGCAGCAATTGCAGGACTTTTGCCAACGTCCGAAGGTTTTCATTCCAGATCTTCTCCTGGAGTTGCCAGTTGACAGTACTTGGGGTTTTTTTTTTTGGTTTTTCTATCCATCCCAGCCTCTCCCTCAGGTCCACTATGATCCCTGCTTTTTATCTTTAGTGTACTGTACCTCTCAACTGACAAAGCTGAAGTGGGGGACAGATTCTACAAGAATAATAGATTTTCCAGGAGCTTAAAATGATAGCATGAGATTAATTTCTTTCACATGAGTAACATTTTCTCTCTGCTCAGTTTCATGATTCAGCTTTACTTAGGAGTGGCTGTGAGGGGTAACAAAGAAAGAATCTGGAGAACAGAAACCCACAATGATGGGTTGGGAATAAGGAGAGCAAAGCAGTTTCACGGCCCTTAGTAGGAAGACAAGAGGCAGTTCAGTCCCTCTTTTACTATTCTGTTACTGTTATGTATCATGTAACTCTGGCAGCCCTAACTGAAATCTGTGATTGTAAGACTGGCAGAGCAGGCAAGTTCCAATGACTCTTTAGTGTTGTTTCTGAAATAGTCTCGATAGGCTGCTGAAAACAACAGTTATGGCAGCACCATCTCTTTAATAACCTCCTGCCAATCCACCAACCTGAAAAAGAAAAGACCTGCAAACCAGATTTACAGTAAGACTCACAACAGAGCACTATACAGTGGCCATCAGGCTGGCCTCTGACAACCCTGTATTTATATAGGAAACCAGATCTCCAGATACCTCTCCTGGGATATTCATAAGGAATACTCCCTTATGAGTAATCTAATCAGCATGTATATGTCATTGCTGTTTACACAACTGTACTGAGAAAAAGACATTTGTCTGGCTAGAACTAGGCTCAAAGAAGAAAGTGATCAGCTCAGAAGGGTTGGGGTGGATGAAAAATAACTTCTCATGCACTTGTCAAAAATCTGCATCCCCTTTTCCAACACCCCATCAAGCAATTGACCTCCATGCTCCCATAAGTCTGTACATTGAATCGCTGTAAACTGGCTGTCATGATTCTCTCACATAAGGATGAGAAATCACTATGTTGCCTACAAAACAAGCTAAGCCTCCAGAACTGTTGCTTCTAGTTGTTAGAATCTAGCCTCCATCTCTCCACGCACACATTTAGCAGAAATACGGGAGGCTCGTGGAAGGAAGTCATTCCAAAGCTATTTGTGAGTTTGCCAAACGGATTTCTTTGATTTACAAAGTATGAAAGATTGCCATTTCTGAATTCATAGTGGATGAGTTATTTCCCGTGTTTTGCTCAGAGGAAGTTCATAATGTGGTGAATTCTAGTGTAAAAAAAAAAGGGCGGGGGGGGATTAAGGAATAACTTTTTTCACAACTGCTGCTTCCACAATTTTAGTGAATGTAACATTTGTCTTGTTTCTCCACATAGGCTGGGTTGTCGGATCTTTGGAAATTCTCGGAAGCCCAGCTAGCTTGGTGCGAAGTATAGGGAATGGCATAGCTGACTTCTTTAGGCTCCCATATGAGGGGCTGACCAGAGGCCCAGGAGCATTTGTCAGTGGAGTTTCCAGAGGAACAACATCGTTTGTTAAGCACATTTCCAAAGGTAGATCTTTCACTTCATTGGTCCTATTTCTGCCGTGTTGTCATGCATTGTTAAAGAATGTGTTAAAGTTTAAAATGAAATTGCCTGCAGCTTTGTTTGCCTTGTTAGATTGCAAAGAAATGCAGGGAGGATAACAAAGATCATATATAATGTCTTATGTATTAAACAGATCACTTCTTGACTACAGTATGCTAGAATGTTTCAGAAACTTCAGAATTTTAAACCTCCCATTGGGGAAACCAAGATTGGCTTGGCCATTATTTCGTGTGATAACTACAGAAATATTAAAGGTGTTCAGTACTTCTGCTAAACATAAGAAATTCTACACTATGTTGCCTCATCATATTTATTATTTCTAAAAAAAATGTAGATGCAGTTGTCATAACTTTTGTAAGTACATTTTGATGTGAAGGCAGATCTGAATTTAAAACACAGCCAGCTTTTCTTTTACAAGGATACATAAACAGTGCCATCTTGTGGCTTAACAAGGTCAGCAACAGAAAATGGAGCATTAGCTGTTTGCTAGCAATTCAGATTCATACAAGAGAAGCTCTTGTAGGATCATTTTATGAATCTTGGTTTACCTTTCCATCCATCCCCATTATGCTCATGTCAGACTTGTAATAGTTTGGGAACCAGGGAAGGATATGTGGATGAGCTGTGCTTGTCACTAGTAAGGCAGGCCTGGTGAAGGGCAATGTAAAAGGCATGATGTGCACTAATGAAGCACATTGATGTTGCTTAACAAATAATAATAAATGTATGTTACACATGGGCAACTTATTCAGTTGAATTGCTGTTCTGTTCGTAAGCATATTTCAGTGAGACTTAGAATAAAACAGTCTGATCCAGATTCAAACATATAACTACGTGTTTTTAGGTACGCTGACATCAATTACCAATCTTGCAACAAGTCTTGCTCGGAATATGGATCGTCTGTCACTGGATGAGGAGCATTATAACAGACAAGAAGAATGGAGAAGGCAGCTTCCAGAGAATTTGGGAGAAGGACTGAGGCAGGGGCTTTCCCGCTTAGGCATCAGCCTTTTAGGTAACGTATTGTTACCAATTTACTATACTTATACTGGATATTTATGAACTACTCATCAGTCTTTTGTACAGTGGTATGCAGGTTAAAAAGGCCAAAACTTTCTTAAATGGCCATAGAGTTACTTATACGAGATATTGTTTCTGTTCATCCAGGATTAGGGTGAGTTTAAATATTGTTTTTCCTGTTAATAATAATTGCAGATATAGAATAACTTCATATTCTCATGCTGTTCTTGGGAAACGCTTTTATTGGTACATGATGTATAGCTCAAAATGAAAGAATAATTCTGTGTTGGGCATGCTGGTTTGTAGGGAAGTCAGCACAAAGACATCATCATTCTGATGATTACTTTCCAGTGAGTTATAGGAAAACTTTCTAAAACTGTTTGTGTTTTCTAATGCACAATAGATATCAGAGATGCTTGTTTTTGTTTGAAAACCACTTGAGCGTAGTGCAAATGTCAAGTAAACTTTGATGAAGAATTCTACTTTTGCAAAGAAAGCCAGATTGGCCTGGCTCAGTATAATTATATTAGTCAAGCAGCCAAATGGTTTGGTCAGAGGTGAAGATCACTATGGATATTTCAAAATATTACATAAAAGTTTGAAAACTAAACCACTCTGGAAAATCTCTAAAAGGAAGTTTTCTAGTTAAAGCATTCAGGAACTGGATTTTCTAGGGTACTTCTATTTGTCACACTAGCAAAGGAATGCCAAATTGTATTCTTTGGCAAGGTGCCTTAGTGCATATGAAGGAGTATGAATCCCTTAGAGATCAAAGTGACCAAAAAACAGTCCAGAGCTAAAGGTTAGAAGAGACGAGCTTGACAGGATTTGTCCTCATTCCTAATCTTCAGTACTATACACAACTCCTAAATTTACAACCGCAACCCTGAAAGCCCCAAAGAGGAAGTGGTAAAATGTTACAAGTTCAGGTTAAGTTACTGAAAATTATTTTAAGCGAAAACATTAGATGATATGAAGCCCTGTCATTTGATAATGCCTGTAACCTGGCAAGCTAGTGTCCTGAGAGAAAATGTGCATGAAGCAGCAATTTCATATATTAGTAGCCACTAACCCAATAGTAAACTGGTACAGATATTGCAAATCATAGGCAGTTTAGAGAAGGTTTTTTTATTGGGCTGGGGGCAGTCAAGTTGAGTAGCTGGATGAAAGATTTCAGTTTGGGAAGCATTGCGTCAGTCCAGTATTGGATGCTGGTGAGAAATAGTTTGGTGATCTTAGCTCAGTCACAAATAAGACCATAGGCCAATGTGATGGCCACCCTTTTGGCCAACACAGAGGCGATTGAACTGGGGAACTGCAGAGCTAAAAGCATGAGCTGCTACAACTTGAGCTAAAGAGACAACACTCTGTCCTGGGGGGCTGTAACAACTAATATCCTCTGTGGATTGGCTCATACATGCCACCTGTAACACACACATACCAGTGGATTACACCACACTTGTCACATACATCCAGGCACAGTGCACTAAGTAGTCTAATATCTTTTTGAAAGGCTACCGTGGTTATGTGGATACTTCTGGGTTTATGAAAATAGCAGGAATTAGAATGCTGGAGCCTCCTTGATTACCCAAGAACTCAAACATTATGTTGGAAATATGAGGTTATTAATTTGGCACTTAAACAGTACTCCTCTAAATACCAAATAACGTCTTGCTTTTAATTGCTGCTGTTCCTCAAAATACGGAAGAAGAGCAGCAGTTTACATTTTGGCTTAGGCTGCAGTTGCAGCACTGTTTTATTTTAAAATTTCAACAGTCCCAGGAATAAGGAACTTGTACTCTCTGTCTCCATGGTTCTGTTTACAAATTCTTCACTGCTAAAGTAATACCTACTATTCTTAGCAATAGAAATAATTAACCTCCCAAATAAATACCTGTGGTTACTCTAGGGGAATTGACAAGTATAGAGTCTGTCAGTATCAGTGAGGAATCAGCAGACATCACAATTGTATCAGACACAAATCTTGATTTCTTCTTGATAACATCAAAAAGACTGATTCTCTTATTAAGTATACAAACAATAGGCATCTAAGTTATGTACATAATACACATAAATCCCAGCTGTTACAGATACATCATAATGACATTTCTCCCCTGACCATTCAGTTTTAGGGATTTTAAAAATCCATCCAAAACAGATTTGGTTGGAGTAAAGTGCTGCAGTACTGGTTTGCTTTACCAGCACATTTATAGAACACTTAAAATAAATACCTCCAGTGTCTTTTTTGTACAGTGAAGTGAAATGAAGTGGTGCTGCTGTGTTCTTTTCTCTCACGAACAGGAAGCATTCAGAATGAATCTAAAGATAGGGATTGCTAGGTCCTTCGTAGAAATAATTTCTATGATTGCATAGATTAATAGAAATGAAAAAAACATGGAGAAGACCTATAGGATCAGATGATCAAAGCAGCATAATGTGTGTTCCAGTCAACCCAAATGTGCAGACAGTTTGGGTAATTGCATATGCAAATGGCCAGTTTTAGTCATGTGTGCACAATTATCTGATTTACATATGTATTTGTGGTAATTGCACAGAAAAAAATGAGTGCACATTTGCACACCTAACTTGCTTGACAATCTAGCCCATTATGGCCCCAATTCAGCAAAGCACTTAAGCACGTGCTTAAGTGCTTTGCTGAATCAGGGCCAAAGTCATGTACTCTGTCTCCTTCCCAGTGCAAGTTGTTCCCCACAGTGCATTCTTAAGTGCTTCGTTCTGTCTAGTTTTAAATGACTCAAGCACTGTCAGGGTGTTGTTTGATTTGATTGTTATCTCTGGCTCGCTATTTTCTTATTTTCTAGTTACAAGGAGACTGCTGGATGTTTTCTGTCATATTTTTGATATCAAAAGAGTCTAGGCATTTTTTCTGTTACAGATCTCAATATAAAAGTATATAAAATATAAAAGTGTAGATTGTGGTATTTAGATTATAAACTCCTCAGTGCAGGGGGCCATGTCATCTTTTGCATTTTGTATAGCATTAATCACACTATCATGTCTTAAATAAAAACTAATAATTATGTGAGAGAGAATATTGATGCTATGGGATCAGTTTCAAAAATGTTGGCTCTGGTGAAAGACACCACATTGAATCAGCTCCTTTTTATGAAATGGAACATTTTTGAGTAATTGAACAGCTGTCTAACCCTAGCGAAACAGACGTTTCAGAAAAACTGAAGGAGGACTGTACACTCCACTCACACTATACTTCATGCTAGCGAGCAATCTTATTTAGTAGTATTAGTAGAATGTAGCATGAATAAACTAATAATTCTGTAGTTAGACAATGTAAAGCCTGGCTTTTGGAAGCTGTGATTTCCATTACAGACAACCCAGATCTGAAGAAGAGCTCTGTGTAAGCTCGAAAGCTCGTCTCTTTCACAAAAAGAAGTTCATCCAATAAAGGATATCACCTCACCCATCTTGTCTCTCTAAACTTTATTATTCACTATAATAGTGGTAGTATTACAGTTGCATCCATTGGGATCAGGGCTCCATTATGCTTGGCTTTGTACATACAAGAAAGTAAGAGACCATCCCTGTCCCGAAGATCCTGCAGTCTAAAATCCTAATCCAGCAAATATTTATGCACATGCTTAACTGTATTCACAAGTGGGCCTGTTCATTTCAGTAGTACTACCCAGTGCTTAAGAGTGAAAAGCACGTGTTGTTTGCAGCAAGGCAACCACTTTCTGACCATATTTTCAGAAACTAGAACACTTGTGTCACACAACTGACAAAAGTACTCTCTGTGCTTATGACTCTACTGCCAGCTTTTGACTCAACAGCGACACATGCATTGTTTTCATAGTGGAGGATTTTCTTCCTGTAACATATTGATCTAAATGAATGAAACACAGAACAAGTGGCATTAACATTCACTGTGAGCAAAAGAACAGCTTACATAGATTCTATGCCGTTTGACTTTTCTCTTCACTCCAAACACTGTTCATCACTCTGAGCATTCGTTCCATTGGAGTGTTCTATTTGTTCCTGGCAAGGAACTTCGACTTGCCCTGAACACACATTTTGTAGTTATAAAAAGACCACTTTTTTTTTTCAGTCAGCAGGGATACAGTATAAAATCAGAGTAATCAGGTTGATGGTTGGCAGATGTCATAGCGGTTGTACAATTTTTTTGGTGTGGTAAAGAAGGGAAATGGGTTTTGCTTTTATTGTATTGGGAGGACAGGAGAGTGAGCCTGGCAATGAAGGGCCTGTGAAAGAGAAGAATAGGAGGCAGTTGGAATGAACAGACAATAAATGGGGGGCAGGGATGTCCAAGGTACAAACTACAGAGGTCATAGTTCTGGTGACCTCACCATTGTCCAGGAGCTGTAAAGGTGACCCTAACTGAGCCTCTGCTTCCCCCATGCTCCTGCTGGTAAAAAATCTGTGCTCCTGGGCTGGTTCCACGCTGGGAGCTGCTTCTTCTGCCAACCACATATGAGTGGGGAGGGATAGAGCCACATAGGGCCAGCTGCCCTCAAAGGATAGTCTTCTCTGCACAGTTCCAGGGACTAGGAGATTTGGAGAGACCTAGACAGGCTTCAGGTGTGCATCTCTAGCCGTGTTGCTGATTCTGGCTTCAGCTTGGGGCAAGTCTCTGCTCCTGGGCTTGCTCTGCCCTGGGAACTTCTTCCTCTCCTGAGCCCACATGATTGAGGGAGGATGAGAGCTGCATGGGTCCAGCTGCCCCATGGAAGTGGGAGTACTCTCAAAAGGAAGTCTCCCCTGCATTTCTCTGGGGAAGCTTGATGAGACCCAACCACAGGTACCAAAAGGTTAGTTAGATGCGAGTACTGTTGTTTATTATATGGATTGTGGTAGTATTGTCTTGGGCACGATATAAATAATAATGTTATGTATCATAGTCACAGCAGTTTCCATTCTGCTGTCTTGTCCTCTGGGCCTGATTCCATCAGAGAAGTGTGTGCAGCACACCACAAGTTCTTTGGAGTAAGCTCTTATTCATTATTACCTTATAACATTGCTCAAGTAAGTAATTTACTAGTGCAAGGATTTAGGTGGATTACATTTAATAAGGCAATAACTTCTGTTCTGAGAGTGCAGTTGCAGTGCATGACCTCTGTAGGTTGGGTGAAAGAGGTCAAGAAGTCACATAATACTGGAACTTAGTACTACACAAAGAATTATTTTGTTTCTTCAGATGTGTTAACAGTTGTACAAGAGCAAAGAATGGATGAACAGCTCCCGTTTATGCAATGGGGTGTTGGTGTATTTTGAAATCAACAAGCATGAGCAGCTGTTAACAATTAATGAAATGGAACTGAATTGAAAAGTACAGCTCTTCCACAGCATATAGTTAAGGAAGCTTCATAGCCTGGCATTATAATACAAAGAGTTAAAAATGTGACTGAAATGAAAGATATAATGAGTATTCACAATAGCGGGCAGGTCTCTTACAAACAAGGAGGCAGCAATACAAACATGCTTTTCTGGGAAATGATATACACATAAAAAGTGGAAGAAGTGTGTGTAACTGGAGGAAGGTTTACAGTGCTTTCATATTACATGCATTTTGGGGATGCAATGTTTTAGAGAACAAGAATAGGGGGAAATGTGAACGTTCTTTTCCCCCAATCTCATTTGTTATTTGGAAAATACACCAGTTCTCATCATTCAAAATCAGCAGCTCCTTCATTAATCCAGTGCCCATTTCTTAAGATCATTTTAAAACCAGTTAGGGGCTAGCTAGCATATGTCAGTCTGGTAAACGTATTGGGTCAGATGCACCCCTGGTGTAACTCCATTGAAATCAGTGGAATTATTCCTGGGTGCATTTGCCCCCATGTGCACACTTAGTGCCAGATAGAAAGTGAGCTCTTCAGAGTTTTCCATGCTCTAGGAGAAATGCATGGCTATAAAGGTAACACTTCCAGGCAATTTCTTAGTCCTTAAGTGGCTGCTTTATCTTGATATTTGCAGCAGGAACTGCAAACCGAGAGCTATCTGAGGGGTCTACAAACTTGCACCCGGTGAATTGCTTTGCAGTGAGCAAAGGACTTTAGCTCAGGCAGCCCATTCTCTAATTGATGTTATCTAACTAGCACCCTGTCACTTTGTCCAATCATTGTACTCTTAGTGATTTCCAAATAGTTTATCTATCAAAATTACAATAACTAGAGACATGTCTGTGGTAAGTGGTTTGAGTAAACTCAAGATCAAAGAAATGTACCACCTCACATACCTGTTTACATTTAGGAAGATTTAAGTTGGAGTCCTCTGTTGATACTAAAAGCTGGAGAGGTCATTGTGTCACTTGTAAAAGTTTGAACCATACACATTAAAGTAAAATATGGTCGTTTTAACAAAAGAGTAACAAAAAGTCCAAAAGTCTAATTCTACTAATCTTAGTAGTATATCAAAAGTTGCATTAGCTTATGAACATTTCTGGCAGTGGAAGAGAATATAAACATGATCTATTGAATGCAAGCAGTTTTTATTCTCGTGAAGTCAATCTTAGGCTTACATGAAAATCTCATTTCCATAACTGCTAGAAGTCTTTCAAAACTAGTGGATATTTATTCCATTCCCAACATTTCCAGAAGCCACATTCAGAGTGAACTACATTATATCAAGTCAGCAAAGGCATTTAATAAAAAGTAGTTGAAAGACAAAAACATATTATGAAGTTAAGTGATTTGAAGGTTTAAAGAGTGAGACATGTGAAAGGGAAGTGGAGGTTTAGTCTAAACGAAGCGAAAATACTGTTTAGATAACTGGTAAATGTATGCTAAATAGCTGTATAAGAGGGTGGAGTTCAGTGTTCAGTCCAAACAAAGCTCTCTTCCAACGTTCAGATTTGATCTTGTTTTGGGATTTTAATCTTCATTAATTATTGGCGACTCTTGTTTTTTCAGGAGCAATTGCTGGTATTGTAGATCAGCCAATGCAGAATTTTCAGAAAATATCTGAGGCCCAAGCTTCGGCAGGGCACAAGGCCAAAGGTGTTATCTCTGGTGTAGGGAAAGGAATTATGGGAGTGTTTACTAAGCCAATTGGAGGAGCAGCTGAACTTGTCTCCCAGACCGGCTATGGTGAGTTTCAATGATTTTGAGATCTCAGTATTAACTTTAAAGAATATTCTTAAGATTTGGTCATGAAATACAGCCTGCCGTGTCTGTTTATATGAATCAGTAGCTATTTTCCTTGCAAAAAGATTTAAAATACTACAGTTAAATTACTATAAATGTTGTCTTTCTCCCTTAAAAGTCATCCCGTCGTGCTCTCTTGCATTGAGATCACAGTCGTGTGTAGCACCAGAAACATAGAATGTACTATGAAGTAATTTTTGGAAGCCAGGGGAATTAGTTACAGAAACATATGTGCTGCAAGAGAGTTTTCAACAGTAAATGTAATGTAGCAATAATATATCGAATTAGAGCATTATTTTGTGGGTGCTTGATCTGTTACAGAAAAGAAAGAGTTGTGTTGTCTTTAAATAAAGAATCTGAGAGGAAAAAATAGAATTATGTGGTGGGAATATCCCATTTAAATTGTAGTGCTTCCGGGTAGGGAATTTAATTCTGGTTTTGGATATACTGGTAACCCCAACTTTATGATAGAGGAATGGGCATGCCAAGTAGATTAAGCACTAACAGTAGTTATGGCAAATCCTTTCAGATCTAGGTAAATGCACTTTGGACCAGTAAAATATGTGAGAGAGTACCATGAAAATGATCTAAACTTGCTAATAGCATTTGCTTCTGGTGTCATGAATCCTCAGCTCCAAAACTAAAGGGTTAAAAAAGGGAACAAGATACACATTGGCAACAAATCAGTCATTAAGTTAACGTCAACCAATTTTTAAATGATTTTTTTGACTTTTGGAGTGGTGCTTTTAATCTGAGAGCGTTCTCCTCTTTTTCTTGATATACTGATTCATTAAGCCAGCAGTTCTCAAACTGTGGGTTGAGACCCCAAAGTGTGTCACGAATCCTTTTTAATCTGGTCACCAGGGCTGGCATTAGACTTGCTGGGTCTGGGGCGGAAGCCGAAGTCTGAACGTCACCTCCCAGGGCCCAAGCCCAAACCCAAGTCCCACCACTCAGGGCCAAAGCCTAAGGACTTGAGCCCTGGGTGGCGGGGCTCAAGTTACAGGCATCCTGTCTGGGGCTGAAGTCCTTGGGCTCGGTCTCCCCACCAGGGGTGGTGGGATGCGGGCTTTGGCTTTGCCGTCACACCCCTTCCTCCCCCTCCCCCCACATACCCCAGCCAGGGCAGTGGGACTCAAGCTAAGGTCCCCCTCCTGGGGTTGTGTAGTAATTTTTGCTGTCAGAAGAGGGTCGCGGTGCAATGAAGTCTGAGAACCCCTGCATTAAGCCAAAGTTATTTGTGAGTGGAATATGAGGAGCTGCCTTAGAGTCGAAATTTTGAAAAATTATCTCCACACTTCTCTTTACACACAGAATACGTCCCTGATCTAATCTGGGAGATAGTAAATAATTAAATAACACGCAAACATGCTTGGTGATCTTTTTTATATCCTGTTGGTAAAAAGGCTTGTGTACAGCTCAGTCTCTTCTTCAATGGTTTTACACTATTGTGAGCCTGATTTTCTCTCTCTTACACTAGTTTGGCTCTGGAGTAATTCCTCTGAAATCTGCATTCCACAAGTGTAAAACTGATGTCAGTGAAATCAGAATCTGGCCCTAAGTTGTGGGAACAATGTTCTTTTTGTTAACTGAAGAATCATTGTTTGTAGGTTTAAGCCCAGAGTACAACCATTATCAAACTACAAGAAATCCATAACCGCAGAGGGACAGTTTTCACTGCAGATATTGTATACAACACATCATGTTTTCCATGAACATATGACAGAAAGAGTTAGCCAGGGAAAGACATAAAAACTATATCAATAATAAATGGCAGTGCGTGAGAGAGAAACACACAACAGTTAGAATAACTCTCAGCCACAACTGGATTGGAAGTTGGGTCTGTGCCTCTTGGGAGGGACCCTGGGGTGGGGGACCACACAGAAATAAACACATGTTCTCTCTCCATCTGTAAATGACATTTTCACTTGCATAATGCTGAGAACTTGGGTAAGCCAATTGTTACAAGTGGGAAGCTTCTTTTAAGTATTAGCATCAACATGTGTGTTAAAAATTAAAGTATTTTTTCAAATACTGATGTTTTGTTTAAATTATTATCCATTTTATGTTTAAATTATTATCCATTTTAGAAAAAGGAATATAAATTACTGACACCCCTATGTAAAAATGCCTATTGCTTCATTGGAGTGCTTAATTTAACAAAATCATTTTCCTCTGTTGTTTACTTATGAAGAGCTCAGCACTATACCTTGTTACACTGCTCCGCAACTCTTAACCTAGTTTCTGTCACTCTTGTTAAAGAATTTATTATATCAATGAAGTTTTTACAAACAAGTAATTCTTGGTCTAATGACCATACCTCATTTATAAAAATTTACAAGCCACCAGAAAGCACACATGCTGTATCATCTTCTACTCTGGATATTCTACTTAGAGACCCGTTTAACTGCTTCTTGTAGTCTTCGTTCTGTGCTGGCACTAAGAAGAACTTATAATAAACCAGATGCCCCAGGAGATCTCATAAACGTATATAGATCCATGTTTAACAGCTGGATTAAGTAACTTAACATTTAAATGCTGTACCTAGGCAAACTTTTCTTCTAATTTTTACCAATCACGGCACATATGTGGAAGTATTTTAATTCTGAACAAGGAAGTTAACGGTGGTCTTGGCTTTTTATACATAAATTGTAAATGATGTGTCTTATCCCATTTTGGAATGATGGCTCTCAAGGGCATTATGTTTCTCCTATTTGCTAGTGTGTGACTGACTTTTAGTACATTCTTTTTTGTTGTTATTGTTGTTGTTGTTTCTTGCTAAGGGTTAAATGCACAGCTATTGCATTGTAATGTTCAATGAATTATCTTTATTACAGCTTCCAAAGATGTGACATCAGTTTGTATCTGCACTGTTTTATGAACCGCTCTAAACAGATGACATCACTGCAACATGTAACTGTTTTCCAGAAAACAACTAGTAAAAATCTTAAATTCTCTTACCACAGGTATTTTGCATGGAGCTGGACTTTCTCAGCTTCCCAAACAGCGCTATCATCCAAGTGATCAAAATGTTGAGCAGGCTCCAAACAGCCACGTCAAATATGTCTGGTAAAATTATTTAGACACTTGCTCATTTTTACATCCACATTGTTTATTAATAGGTTCTGGCTCTTGGTCAAGTTAATCGGCTTCTTCCCTAGGAAAGGCTGAGTTATAGCAGTTTATTTAGGAATGTTAAACACAAAGGTACTGCGTAGAAACCCAATCTGCAAATGATGGACTGCTGATCTGCTTCCAGCTTTAGAACTGCAGAGCTAATCTTTATTTAATGACATTCAGTAAGTTTTTACTTATTTATCATTGCACTGAGCCCAAGAAAAATACTGCACATCTCCAGAAATAGCTGTCACTGAAGATAGGTTTACTTTCTGCACTGGATTTGGATCCAGCTTCTCAGGGTGATTTCTCTATTGGGATGAGAAATTGGTTGACCTAGGTGAACGTAATTATGAATAGCCATGAAGTTATTACGTCAGTTTTGCAGCAAATCGTTAAGGAGTTATGATAAACTTTACAAAATAAATGTGAAACCTTGTTATTTAAATCTTACACATGAGTATTGCAGGAAATGTGGTATTAGTTATTTTAACAAAAACAAACTCCAGCTTATCTTGTATTTTTAGGTGGCAGGCAGCTACAATCTTAAGTGAAAACCTGGAAGAAAAAAAGTGAGTTACTACTTTACACATCCAATTTCTAATACTGACTTATTTTTAAACAGGAAAATGCTTCAGTCTCTAGGAAGGCCAGAGGTCCATATGGCACTGGACGTGGTTATTGTGAGTGGATCAGGCCAGGAGCATGAAGGATGCTTGCTGCTTACGTCAGAGGTGCTATTTGTGGTCAGTGTCAGTGAAGACACACAGCAGCAGGCATTCCCTGTGACTGAAATTGAGTGTGTAGAAGACCATCAACAAAAAAATCTGCTGAAGGTGCAACTCAAACAACAAAGAGTGCCTTGTGATTTGGAGGTAAAGACATATAGTAGTATCCTCATTTAAAGATAAAGTTGCATTGGTGAGTTTGTCAAGAGTATCAGTAGGAATCAGTTGGTGGCATGCTCATCTCTGGGTCAGGAGGTCAAAGATTAAGGTCCCACACCAGCCACTGGTATTTTTAATCTTCTTAGTAGTAAAGGTGCTGTCATTCCCTTCTGCCTTTTTCAGTCATTGTCCAGACTAAACTTCAACATCCACCACAGTGCTTTTCTGGAATAAACTTGGTAACATAGCCAACATTCAGAGGGGTAGCCGTGTTAGTCTGAATCTGTAAAAAGCAACAGAGGGTCCTGTGGCACCTTTAAGACTAACAGAAGTATTGGGAGCATAAGCTTTCGTGGGTAAGAACCTCACTT
>NC_048299.1:245245545-245366960 GCF_013100865.1 Trachemys scripta elegans
CTCACTTCTTCAGATCTCTTGCATCTGAAGAAGTGAGGTTCTTACCCACGAAAGCTTATGCTCCCAATACTTCTGTTAGTCTTAAAGGTGCCACAGGACCCTCTGTTGCTTTTAGCCAACATTAGCTCTCTGAATAAGAGGTTCTGAAGCTGTGTATGTGTATTTATTGCTCAGAACATTAGGGATGCTCCATTTGCTTGCAAATTTACACTGAAAAAAATTAAACCAAATTCTATTAGATGCTTAACCTAGCAGTTCAGCAATTAAATGCACATTGTTAGGCATGATTCATCTATTAACCCTAACCCTAACAAGCCACTTTCACTTTAGAATATTTGAGCAGGGTGGTTTTATTAGGTTGCTTTTATCCTCTTGTACTCAATTTTGCAACTCCCTTCTCTTTTTCCTGCAAATCATCACTTAAACTGAGCAAGTTCTGCCTGACCATCAAGACTCATCATCCATTTCTTGAATGAGAGGCATTGTCAGAATCAAACATGGATATCAGTATTGTTATTTATATTGCGCCAACAAGTAACCCATAGACCCATATAAAGACAAGCGCCCTGCCCCAAAGAGCTCACAATCCCAACAGAGAGCGTATATACAAAGGAAGGGGAAACTGAATACACTGAAAAAGCAGAGAATAGTGAAGTTAAGCACCATGGGTGACAACCTGACCCAAATTAAGTCAATGGGAGTCTGGGGAGTGATTCCAGTTGGGCTGGGATTTCATTCTTGTTAGTTCCATGGTTTTTGTAAAATACTTTTTTTACCTGATGAAGTGACAGTGGACTTGGTGAAAGTCTTGGGTAAGAGAGGCATAAAATGGATGAGCAGAATGATTAAAGCTGTATGGCAGGCAAGAGACTCCCCAAAGATTGGCGCAAGTCTATCTTGGTCCCAATACATAAGAAGGGCAGCATCCGTGACTGTGGAAACTATCAAGGGATAAAGTTACTGTTGCATGGAGTGAAAATACTGGAACACATCTTGGACTCTAGGATTAGACGAATGGTGGAATAACTCCTCAAACAAGAAGAGTTTTGCTTTAAGAAAGGATGAGGAACCACAGATGCTGTGTTTGTAATTCGGCAAACAACAGAGAAGCAGCTAGAGTACCAATAGGATAGCTTCTTGGCTTTTATAGACACAAAAAAGGTGTATGATAATGTGGACAGAAGGATGCTTACAACCGTGCTGAGGAAATATGGAGTGTCTGAGGATATAAAAACTATGGTGAATGCACTATATAGAGTGTACTATGTACTCCACTTGAAACAGAGATCTGAACATATTTTGGAACAAGCCCCTCTGAACAGGGCCAGCTTCAGCTTTTTTGCCACCCCAAGCGGCAAAAAAACAAAACAAAACGGTTGAGCTGCTGCCGAAGTGCCGCCGAAGAAGAAGAGACGGAGTGAAGGACCCACGGCGGAAGTGCCACCGAAGACCTGGATGTGCCGCCCCAATACCGGACGGAGTGCCACCCCTTTCTATTGGCCACCCCAGGCATCTGCTTCCTTCGCTGGTGCCTGGAGCCGGCCCTGCCTCTGAAATGAAAGTTGGACTGCATCAGGGATTGGCCCTCAGTCTGCTGCTGTTTAGTACTGATTGACTACATCTGCTGGAAGAAGATCCCAATGGGAAAAGGTGAGAAGCTGCTATATGCAGATGATATAGCAATAAGAACAACGAGGAGTCCGGTGGCACCTTAAAGACTAACAGGTTTCTTTGGGCCTAAGCTTTCCTGGGTAAAAAACCCCACTTCTTCAGCTGCACCTGAAGAAGTGGGGTTTTTTACCCACGAAAGCTTAGGCCCAAAGAAATCTGTTAGTCTTTAAGGTGCCACCAGACTCCTCGTTGTTTTTGTGGCTACAGACTAACACAGCTATCACTCCGATACTTGGTACCATAGCAATAAGGGCATCCTCAAAAGAAGACCTAAAGGAAATAGTGAAATCAGTAGTATGATCAGCTGAACAGGCATGAGCTGTAAATCACTACGACTGAACTCATGTGGGTCAGTAGAGGTGCCGCAGGGAAACTGGATATAGAAATTAATGGAGTAGAATTCAACCAGATTGACCAGTTCAAGTACCTGGGCAGGTGGGTTACAGAAGACGGCAAGCTTGAATGTGAGGTACAGTCCAGACTGGGGAGTGCTGGAAGAGTGTGGAATAACGTCTCAGGCATTGTGTATGACAAACGTATGCCACTGGGACTGACAGCGCAACTGTATAGAACAGTGGTACAACCTGCAGTGCTATATGGGGCAGAAGTATCCAGTATTGTCTCAGATGTGCCAGCTGAGTTTTTGGTCATATGAAAAGAGGGTGTTTTGAAGATTGTGACATTAGAATTAAAACCAAACTTCTGGTTTATAAAGTTGTGATCCCCACCTTATTCTATGGGGCTGAAATGTGGACTACATATAGGAGAAATCTTATGGCACTGGAGAAGTATCATCAATGGCATATGCGTAAGATTCTTCAAATTAAATGAGCTGATAGACGCACTAACATCAATGTCCTCTCGTAAGCGAATATCACAAGCATCGAGGTGATGATTATCATCAACTTCGCTGGGCAGGGCATGTAGTTCGGATGCCCAATTCTAGACTTTCAAAACAAGTTTTCTCTTCTCAAGGCAAACATGCTAGAGGAGGGCAGAAAACACACTATAGAGCTGTCTTGAAGACTAATATGAGAAAATGCAACATTGACATTAACTTGTAGGAATGTATAGCCCAGGTCCAACAACAATGGAGGAATTGCTTGAAGCAGGGAACTCAGCACTTTGAGAACCAGATTCGACTACATGTAACAGAAAAACGGGAGCAACAGAAAGAGCGCACTATGCTTCGAACCAATATCTCAGATTCACCCACCCTTCTCGGAAACACATGTCTGCAATGTGGCAGAGGCTGTGGCCCATCTGTGGACCCATAGATAACTTTAAATGGATAATCCATGAAAGATATCATCCTTGACTTTGAGGGATCGCCTATGATGAGATCTTTAGTGCTCTATGTATATCCTCACTATGTCAGAGCTTTTCAGTAGGCTGCTGTGGCTCTGAACAGAATGGGGGGAGGATCACTTCCTGTGAAGCATGCAAAGAGGAATTCACCTTTGGTAAGAAAGATTCCAGAGTCCTTAGAACCACGTTGTCATCATGGCACACACAATGTGATTTCTGTATGGATGGAGCTGCTAACTATGAGACTCATCTAGCATGTATCATAGCAAATAAGAAGCAGGTGTAGACAGATAGGTAGGTAGAAAGAAAGGCATGACCATTGTAAATGGTTCAAAGGGGTGAGTGGTTAGGGGTCCTAGTACAAGTAGTTAGATCCCCCTTAGGAACATTGGTCTACTGCAGGTTTAGACAATTTGCTCTGAGAACTCTTGAGACTTGAAGATTTTTGGCTAAAGAGCCCAAGGATCTTAGAAATCATAGAATATCAGGGTTGGAAGGGACCTCAAGAGGTCATCTAGTCCAACCCCCTGCTCAAAGCAAGACCAATCCTCAGACAGATTTTTATCCCAGTTCCCTAAATAGCCCCCTCAAGGATTGAACTCACAACCCTGGGTTTAGCAGGCCAATGCGCAAACCACTGAGCTATCCCTCCCCCCCCTTGCATGTAAGACATTACTTATGGGTTATGACGTATGTGCTATGTTGCTGTGCTATAGTTCCTTTCCATAATGTCCTGAAGAAAATCTAGAATAGCTGGAATTCCCGGGTCCTTGGGGTATATGTTTTTTTCTTGACACCATGAGGTAAACCATGACTAGCTGGAGAAGTAGGCCATTAGTGTTGAAGTCCATCTGGAGGCCAGTGTAGTCGTAATCACTTTGAACGATAATCCAAGTGCAATTAATGCTTCTCCTTCTGAGCTGCCAACTGTGTATCTGTGGAGCCAATCTGCCTTCTGGTTTAGTTCTCCCTTTGCGTATTGCTCTTATGGAAGCCAGATTTTTCCCAAGTTCATTCCATTATTTCCATCCCTTCTTAGTGTAGGATCAAGTTTGTTGTCCAATTGGACTGGGATGTGATCGCCCTTGAGAGGGCTCTGGAACATTCATCGGGTTAGCTTCACTGCTCTGACCTCCAAGAGGTTGATGCTCATATTCCTATCTATGGAGCGCCACATTCCCTGCACTGTTCTTTGTCCGATGTGTGCTCCCCACCCCAATAGGCTGGCATCTGTCTTGAGTACTTGAGGCTCTGCAGAGCAGATAGGAAGACCCATGTGGACATTTCTTGGAACTGTCCACCATCTGAAGGACTCAGTACCTACTTTAGGACCAGCACTTGAGCTTGCATGTGTTCCAGTGACTGAGACTCAGCTAGCAGCTATCATAGCCACCCCTGAGTACTCTGCACTCAAACTCTCACCCTACTGAGCCCCCCCCCCTTGAATCTGGACCATCCCCATGAGCCTCCTGGACCTGGACCCCCCACCCCACTGAGCCCCAACCACCTACACCCAGATCCCCATCCCACCAAGCCTCACGCACTCAGACTCCCCTGCTGAGCCCCCCACACCCAGACCCCCCCAGCCACCTCCACCCTCCCACACCCAGACCCCCCTCGCAGAGTCCTATTCCCCCTGCACCTGGAAACCCCCAACGAGCCCCTGTGCATCCAGATTCCCCCCTATCTGGACCCCCGCACCAAGCTGCCCACACCAAACCCTCTCACTCCACACTAAGTCCCTCAGGGGCCAGGGCTGGGTGTGCATGTGAGACTGTACCTCTTGCTCACTATCTTGGTGCACCTGGCATGGAGGGGCAGGGCCCTGGGGTGTTTCTGGGGCAGGCCCGGCCCTTGCGCTATGTCAGGGTCAGGTGCAGCCTCACCGCTGAGTGCATGTCCTAGGGAGGGGCTGCGGGATGATCTCCCACATCTGTGCAGCCAGTGGTCTGTGCTCCCCTTTGCCATGCTGGAGCTTCCACATTTATTTATTTACAAATAAAATACGCAGAATTGTGCAGAATTTTAAAATATTGTGTGCAGAATTTTTATTTTTTTGGTGCAGAATTTTTTGCCACTGAGTTCCCTCAGGAGTATTGCTTGTATTGCTCCCATATCCTGGGGTGAGAGCCCGTTCAGTATCAACTCGTGTTTGATGGGACTGCTTGAGATGGGTGGTTGGATGAAGAAGGTATGAGGTGATGCCCTTAGTATGAGGGGGCAACTGAAACTCACTACTACTTTCACCAACTAGTCCACTTTCATCCATTTCACCTTCTCTTGCTGATGTTTCACCCATTCTGCAGCTCAGTGTCTCCCACAATTCTGTGATGTATAGGCTGTGCCCCTCCTCTGCAGTTTAGGGTCCCTCTTCTCCAGCTTCGTACCAGAACTTCTGAGAATGGGGATAGTTTGCTTCCTGCATTCAAATCAAGTTGGAGGCACAGTCTTTGTGGTCATAGTGAGTTTGTAGAGGTATTGCTGCCACCTCTGATTTTGCTACCGGATCTGCAGTTCTAAGGTTTTGCCTGAAATATATGCTATCTTACTTCTGTGGTGAAGATGAGCAAAAGGAGCATTTTGCCTGTTGTTGGGCTTGTAGTCCCTTCTCAATGCACTCTGTGAAGAAGGAAGGGATTGCTTTGGCATGGCTGTGCTCTCTACTACTATTTTACCCAGTTTTCTCCAAACAGGAGACAGTCTATTAATTTAGATGAGCACAAGATTTGTTTAGAATGGGCATCTGCATTGCAGGGATGCAATCAGATGGGATCATGGGATGTATCCGTTTTGATGAAAAAGGTTTCTTACGTCCAGGATGGAATTTCTTGTCATGACCAGAGACTGAGGGAGACACTTCAGTGGTTGGGGGTGCTCTCTTAGGATGTAGAAGACCCAGATTCAAGTCCCTGCTTCAGAATCAGGCAGACTTGAACCTGGGTCTTCTGCATCCCAGGCAAGTGCCCAAACCACTGTGCTACAGAGTAAATCAATACATAAATGAGTTATATGAAGAGGAGGTGCTCCAACTGGGTGGGGGGAGTCAGCATTCACCCGGGATGCTCTGAATCAGGCAAAGTAGGGACTTGAACCATCCCATACATCCCAGGTACATACATAACCACTGCGTTGTTCACTGTCTGTCTCTCTCATTTTTCAAAAGTTCTCATTTTCATTCTGCATTGGAACAAAAACCAATTTTGAAACCTTGAAATTTTTTGCAAAACGGAATTGTTTACTGGCCAGCATGGGAGCTGAGAACCCAGTTCAGTATCTTTATGTAGGGGATGAATTTGTATCTTTTAATGGGTTTTTCCTTCTGGCTGTGGGACTTACCCCTTGAGCTGGCCAGATAGCTTCCTCTGCATCCTTCCCTCTTGAAATGCTCAGAAGCTCCTGATTGGAGTCACAGCTCTTTGGAGAGGGCATGTCCTGAGTCCCATGCCCTGCCTGTGTGATGGTCGGCAGGCTGGGAATAGGCAAGACATAATTCACCCTCTGAAAAATCTGTGAATGCTGCCTCATATATAGAACCCCACTTGCATTTAGTCTGGTGTTTACTGGACAGCTCTGCCGCAGCCTGAGGGGGACATGGGAGTCCCACAGTAGGTACACTACAACAACTGATCTGGGTGGCTAAGACTACCGTGCTGCTAGATACCTGATCCGTGTGGGGCAGCAGAGGAGGAAAGATTATAAATTGTTCATTACTGCCCAGAAAATGAATTAAAAGTCAAATTGGCAACGGAAATATTTGGGAGCAAACCTAACTGCTGCCACAGAGGCAGAAGTTCTGGTGGGAAGCTGGAGAAAGGGGACATTGAACTGCCAGCAGAACTGTAGAAGAGGGAAGCAGCTCACACGTCACAGAAGTGTGGGAGACACTGAGCTGCAGAAAGGATGAAACGTCACCAACATTACAGATCTATGATAGGAAGCCTTTGCTTGATAACAAACTAATGCAGAAGTATGTTTGCTGGGTATGACCAGTAAGTGAAGATACTTTACATTCCAATAATAAAGCTGATTTATCTGATTTTAGGTGGACGGAGTTAGAGAGAGACTCTCTGAACAGCAATACAACCGGCTCGTGGATTTCGTCACAAAAACATCCTACCACCTTGCTCCAAGCCACTCTTCTGTACAAACAGCATCACAAGTTGTAGCTGCAGAGCCCCTTCCAAGCACAATTAAGACATATCAGTACCTAGTTGATCCAAATTTTGCTCAGGTATTCATTAGTAAATTCACTATGGTAAAAAATAAAGCCTTGCGGAAGGGATTTAATTAAGAACAAATTATGGCAAGCATGATTATGCATTACCATTTTTAAAGTCACGCTTTCTATGCAGTCACCTAATGTGAACTTTTCTAATGTCAGTTTTGTGGGGTGGTGGGTGATAGAAAAATTAAAAGCTAGCTTTTCTGACCTGACTACAAGGACAGCTTTGGGATTCCTGGTCTCTACGCAAGATGTTAGCACTAGAAGGAAAGCAAAGTTGGTGCGTAAAATAACCATCCTAATAAACAGATATTCAACCAAAGGGAAAGGTGGTAATTGAATGAAAATCCTTTGTTCTTTCTCTTAGCAGAAATAAGAGGAAAGGAGACAAGGAAAATCTTATTCATTGAGACATTTTTTGCACACACCAAAAATAGATATCCATGCCCACTATATCATATTTTAGGATCTGCCAGTCTCTGGTATAAGCAAGGCTTATAACTCAGCTGTAAAAACTTCCTCAAGGCTGAAACTTTTTCCACCCCAGTGTCTACATACTGAAGCAAAACATATTCCCCTACTAAATCTGATAGACCTGGTGTGGCCGTTTTAAGTTACTAGCGACAGCTGGGTTTTAGCACCACTCTAACCTTAAAATAGCTTCCTTTATTTGACTGAAATTTTGCAGGACATTAGTCCTTAATGTAAACTAGTGCCTTTGTGTGGTTTGAAGAACAAAATGGAAACGATAACATTAATTTACTTTTGAAACTGTCTGTATACAGAAACCTTATTTTATCCACCAGTCAAAATGTCGTAAGAATTTTTGATATATATACCATTGTGGATTAGTTGGTAATATGCAATTATGTCAGGGAGACAGGAGCAGTTATAATTTTGGGGCCAATAATGTGCATTTTAACAAGCTTTAGGAGCTGTGTTTATTCTCATTAATATGTACCAAAAATTCATAAACACTTTCCTCCTTTTAAACCCAAGTGCTAAACTTCATCCTTAGCTCACCTTGTTAGGCTCTACTATTTCTGGACTCTCCAAACCGTACACACAGCGCTTCCTTACTTAGGCCAGCTGTAATTCATTTTATGCTTATCACCCTATAAATGTCAGAAACCAGGAAAGGGGTTCAGAATCAGGACCGAGAAGTCATGTATTACATCAGACCATACAGAAATACGTGTACCTAGAAATTATAACCTATTTTGCACAGCAGAGCACTTGGAAAATTCTTGGAGTTAGACTCATTTCTCACTACATATAACAATTGTGAAATATGTCGGAAGAAAGAGTTGTATGAAAACTGCAATATTGGAGCCCAGTGAAAACCACTATCTGTCAGCAAGATGGCGACTACCAGCGTAGGCTTACAAATGGCAATTGCAATAACAATTACATCAATGTTAGATGGCACTTGTAACAATATTAGGTAAAAAGCTTTTAGACAGAGATGTGCTTTTCAAGTTGTTCTTTACCCTTTATTTTCAAATCTGTGTTATAGTTTGTACTGCTGTCATCACAAGAGCAGTTGGATTGCTTTGCAGAGCAAACACACATACAGCAATTTTCATTTTAAATGGTAAAAGCTGACTTGACTCAGTTTCTTGGTTTTTGTGAGCTTCTACTTTAAACTCTGCCCATGACTTTTCTCCTTCTGACCATGAATTTCAGCACATGAACTAACTTCTTGTGTGGGATTCCTGATGTACCTGAATACAACCAGCAACTAAGTTAGGAATAGGAGTCAAGTCAGATCATTGCCCTTAGTGTTCAGTAAATGCCATTTACTTATGTTAGCATCTCCTATTCATAGCTGATATGACCAAATGGACATACAATAAGAATGTATTAATTGCTACGTGTTTCTCATGAGTTCTGCTTTGTTGAAGCTACTCCTGGAATTCATGTCTCTTGTGTACTAATAAGGAAGAAGCACGGGATTTGAATAGCCCTTTGCTGAATGTGAAATGAACCCATCCATTATTAACATTTCATACGGTTGTCTAGCTACTTGGTCATTGTTTGCCTTTAAGTGACACTATTTAAAAATGTAAATATATAGATTGTTCATTCCTAAATCTTTTATGGTAAATAGTTTACTATTGCTAATTTTACATACTGATGCATAAATTGTAATATAACAAGATTGTTTACAGTTAATAAAGCTATTCCTAAAATACTTGATTTCTGTGTGCTACACAAGTCATGTGGTTACAATCTAATGAACAGAACATTGACTATAATAGTGACTGAATCTCTGAGAGATCAACCCCCAGCAAGGTAATGGGCTTTGCTGTACCCCAGAAAATGCAGCCAACCATGAAACACAGTTTGAAATTCACATTAATATTTTTTGAAGTAAAGACTGATGACTAGAGCTGGCAAAAACAGGTGCTAAAGAGTTTTACGACTCTATGTACTGAGTCAAAACTGCGTCATAGTCACAACCCAAACTAGAATAAGCTGTTCACCTAGTAGACTATTGGCTGAATGTCAAAAACATGCAAAACACACCTGTAAAACATATGGGAGGAGACAGTGGTTTTTCTGAAGTGTCAAACTAATATTGGTGGGATTATGCTGACATTTTCTTCCTGAATTATGCTCCTCCTCTGGCAAAAATATTTATATTGCACACTCATCTACAATAAAACACGCTAGTGTATGTATTGCATTTGGCAGAAGTTTGTTTCTCCCCCTTCTGTGAAGGCAGGTACGGAAACACATGTGGTAACTTCACATAAATCAGCCTCTCCTACATATGATGTATGAATGGCGAAAACAAAACTGTCCACGGAGCAGATGCCTAACAACTGTGCTTGGCTGGCTGAAGCTCTCCAACTTGTGCTTTTAAAAATATACCTGGTCTCATTCTTTGAGGCTGGAGGGCCCAAAATCTCGAATCCATCTCTTTTTTAGTTTGTGCCTTGTTCAAGATTTTGGCTTGCTATCTTTATTCTGCAGTATTTAAGGAACGCTTGTTTGCTCTGGAAGCACATTGTGGTGGAATCTTCTCAGGAAAGAACTTGTATGGTTCCCTTCTACATCTTATTTCACCTGGCCATCACAGACAAGCATGATCAACCAGTGGGGACAGTCTCATAAAATCACCTTAACCACCAATAGCTGGTTTCTGGGGCAATAATGCCTAGAAACCACATTCCAGAGGCAGTGAGGAGCGGTTTAAGGCACATCCCAGCAGTCAAGGGGAGCGAGAGATCAACTATATGCATTTGGGGCATATATTATACTTTTGAGAAGGAATGTACTGGGGATCTGTTTGCCCATGCTGGCAAGAGGAGAAAAACAAATTCAAGAGGTGTGTGGCTCAGTTTATTTGTCGAGCAGAAAGAAGCCAGCTCAAAAGGACTCTGAGCCAGTGATGAAGGACAGATGTTAGGACGTCCATTTAGCATCAGGAGCTTAGTGCACTATACAGCAAATGTGCAAACTCACTGACCGAAACTGCCCAGTGACATAGGGCTGAGTCATTATTTCCTCCTTGACAATTGAGTTTTGAATCTTTTAACTAGTACAGCAGGAGCTCACCACTCCATTTTGTGAAGGCCAACAAAAACCCTAAGTTAATATCTATTGATCTGTCAGTATTAGCCATCTGCTTCTCACCTTTCTTTTGCCTATGCTGAGCACAAAAAAAGATGCACACTAATGCTGTTCAGTGATTAAAACAACACTGGCTGAGAAAGTTCTGGTCCAAAATACATCATTACCTTTTTTTAAAAACCCTGACTCTTGATGTAAAGCAATGGACTTTTGCTTAGCTATGTTTAAAAAGTAGTAACTATCATGGATGATTTTGAAATAGCTACTGTAACACTTAGTATGTAGGGTTGCCAGGCATCTGGTTTTCAACCAGAACACCCGGTTGAAAACGGACCCTCATGGCTCCGGTCAGCACTGCTAACCAGGCTGTTATGAGTCCGGTTGGCAGCACAGCGGGGCTAAGGCAGGCTCCCTGCCTATTCTGGCGCCACACAGCTCCCGCAAGCAACTGGCATTTCCCTGCAGCCACTAGGAGCAGGTGAGATCAGGGAAGCTCCACACACTGCCCATATCCCCGAGTGCCGCCTTTAATTCTTTAGGAATGGGAGCTGCAGGGACAAACAGGGCCGGCTCTAGGTTTTTTGCCGCCCCAAGCAAAAAAATTTTTGGCTGCCCCTCACCCCAGCCCTGGGCTCTCTCTTCCCCCCTCCCACCTGCACCCCCTGCCGCCCCAGCCCTGGGCTCCCCCCACCAGTGATGACTCTGCCCGCTCCCCCCTCACCTCCAGCCAGTCTGGCACTGGCAGGGTCGGGGTAAGCAGCGGGGCTCCCAGGCCACGCCTCAGCCTAGGGTCCCTCCATCCAGGGCTCCCACCTCCAGGACTGGCCAGGACCCGGGAGGGCAGAGCCGGGGGATCACCCCAGCAGAGGGCTGAGGAGCCGGGGCAGGGTAGCCCCAGAGGGAGCGGAGCCCCGGAGAGCGGGACGCAGGCCCCGCACGACAGCGCCCCGCCCTCTATGGCCCCGCTGCTGCTGCTGCTTCTGGCTGCCCTGCCACAGTCCCTGGGCGGCTTGGGCCGCTTCGCCCAGCTCTGGCTGCAGCGCTCGGGGGACGGCCGCCCTGCAGCACCTGCAGGCGGCTCTGTGTGCCCCGTGGGGTGTCCCCCAGCATAAGTGTCCTCCGCTCAAAGCCTGCCCGGCCCAGCCACAAGGTGTGGGCCATGCTCCCCCGTGGCGCAAACTGCAGCGGCCCCAGGGCACCCCCCGCACACGACGCGCTGCTGCTGCCAGGGCTGGCTTTAGGCTTTTGCCATCGGAAGCAAAAAAAAAAAAAAAAAAAAAAAGGCCAGAATGCTGCCCTTGAAAATGTGCTGCCCCCAAGCACATGCTTGGTTTGCTGGTGCTTAGAGCCGGCCCTGGGGACAAAGCCTGCAGGTGCGGGCAGCACACACTGTGCAAAGCTGTCTTGCCATGCTGCCGCCTAGGGGCCCAACATGGTGATTGCTTCCAGGAGTAGCGCAAAGCCAGGGCAAACAGGGAGCCTGCCTTACCCCCATTGTGCTGCCGACCAGGAGCCCTGAACTCCCTTCCGCACCCAAACTCCCTCCTGAAGCCCACACTCCAACCTCCTGCCCCAGCCCAGAGCCCCCTCCCACACCCTAAACCCCTCATTTCTGGACTCAGCTCCTTCCACATCCTAACCCCCTGTCCCAAAGTGAGTGGGGGGGGGGAGCGAGTGATGGAGGGAGTAGGGCTGGAGTGAGAGGGAAGGCAGGGCAGTTTTGTGCAATTTGAACGTTGGCAACCCTACTAGTATGTGCTCTACTGCCCTCTAGAAGAGCAGCTCTGCTCCTTCTGAAAGTAGACTAAACACCTGCATGGGCCTAACTGGCCTGCCAACAAGAGCCTATGACGAGTACTCCAACTCAGCAAGATGCATTGTGGAGTGGTAATGGTCAGACTTTGCAGGAGTGAAGCCCACTTAAACTAAGATGGTTGCATTTCTTATATTTGGGTGGGTGGTGAGGAGAGTTCATGGTGCCTGCCCACTCCCTGGAAAAAACAGTAACACCACTCTTCACATCTGATTCGACTGGTGCCTCCCCATACTGGGGGGGGCACCAGCTAAAGTGGAGGACATATGACCACCCCACCCCCAGCCCGGGGCCCTTGAGCGCTCCCCTACCCCACATTACTCATTGCGCCGATTCCCTCTGGCACGTCCAGCCGCTCTACCTAGCAGCCAGGCCACAGAGCCACTTCCAGATGCTGCCTGGGAGAGTGCCAGGCTGCCTCCCACCCAGGCTCGGCTTCCAGGACAGCAGCTGAGCGAGTCAGAGCCCCTTTCCCTCCCCCTCAAGCATACTCAGCGTCAGCTCCTGTCCCCAGAAGCTGAGCCTGGGCGGGGGCAGCCTGCTGCAGCCAGGTGCTCTCCCAGTCAGCCACTGCGTTGCACCAGGCAGCATCCCAGACAGCATGGCTGGAAGAGGCTCTGGCCCCACCCTTTCCTCTCCCTGCCCGGGCAGGCTGATGCAGGGGCACTTGACCCTTCTTGCCTCTCCCACGAGGCACCTCTGCTTCACATACATAGCGCTAACACATGCACAAGGTACCAGGAAAGCATCAATTAACAACTAGCAGCCAGTTTCAAAGGAGCTTTTTTGGAAACTTTCATTACCCTAATTTTGGTTGCTCCTCGTTGCTTTGACACACTGAGTCTAGTTTGGCTTTTCTTTTGGTGTCACACTCAAGGGTTGTTAAGCTGAGCTTCTTTGACACAATACTATGCCTTGTGTTAGAAGACATTCTCCACTCATGAGGTGACAAAAGCCCATCATCAAGCATTAGAAAAGGCAACCTTAACTAAGGTCTAATCTTGAGCTTGGGCAGGGGCTGGCTAATCTGGAAGCTTTAGTACATAAGCTAAATTATGACTTAGTTGGCATCATGAAGACTTGCTGGGATAAATATCATGACTGGCCTAGTGGTATAGAGGGTAAATGAATGTTCAGGCAAGGTAAAAAAGAAGAGAAGGTATTGCATTATACATCAAGACTATAGACATGGGTTCTGAGATCTAGACGGCGGTGAGAGGCAGCCCAGCTGCAAGTCTCTAGGTAAAGATAAATGGGGGACAACTAGAAGTATTGGGGACTTTATAATAAACCAGCACAGCAGGAGGTGGCTGAAGCACTGCTGAAACAAACACCCCCTCTCTCTCTGGAACGCTACTGGAACAATTTATTAAACAATCAATTTGTAAGCACTTGGCGATTAGGAATAGGGTTATAAGTAATAGCCAGCATGGCTTTGTCAAGGACAGATCATGCCAAACCAACCTGCTTTTCCCCCTTTGACAGACTTATTAGCCTACTGGATGGTAGTAATGGGGGCATCTAGTGGCAAAGTAATATAGCAAAACAAAAAATAGGGTATAGGCATGTATTGGAGACAACTTTTTGTTTCAGAAGGTGGAGGAAATAAACAGGCAGACAGCCATTTTTTTTTAGATTTGCTTCTGCCCAAGAGCGAGGCATTGGTTGCGACACTGAAGGGGAAAAGGAATGTGAGCGAAAGTGATAATTTAAACTATAGCTTTCCTGACTCTAAGGCTAGAAAGGCATGAGGGCGGCAGCATATGGAGGCTGGCTTTCAAAAAACAAGGCATATTTTTAACTGGTAGGTATGGCCCAAAACTCTAAGAGAGAAAGGCATTCAGCAGAGCTGCAGGAGCTAATATTAACGGCACAACTGCAACTGATCACAAGGCAGCATAGTAAGAGGCTACTATAGTGCCAAGTGTGTTACTGAGCTGACAAAGCAAACGGTGGCAACATCAACAAATTGCTAAGGAGCCATACAGAAGAATAGCACAAATATGTAGTCATAAAATCAAAATGGGTTACACCAAGTAATGGACATAACCTAGTTCTTTAACTCCATTAGGAACAAGCGAAGGAAAGGGCAGGTTGTCTACTTAGCGGGAACGCTGAACTAATAACTGGGGCTATCGAGATGGTTAATGCTTATTTGGCTTTGGGCTTAATGGTGGCCAGCTACTTAACAAGGGAGATGGACTGCAAGCCTCAATAAGGTGAGACCAGGCTAAAGAATATTTAGTTAAGTGAGTTGTCTTCAAGTTGCCAGGGCCGAATGAACAGCACAGGGCAGTGGCTCTCAAATTTTTTTTTTCCAGAGGACCACTTGAAAATTGCTGAGGGTCTTAGGGGACCACTTAATGATCTTTCCAAATGTTGTTTGTACTGTTAGCTAACTATTGTAAAGCGCTTTGGATAAAAGCACTATATTAAAAAAAGACCCTAATAACTGGGGTTTTTTTGTTCTACAAATAAAAGCACACAACTCATATTTTAATATCAGTAGTCTTACCTTGCTAATGGAATGGCTGTGCCCTCTCTCCCCCATCACGGCAGTCCCTGAGCTGGGGCTGGGAAGGAGGCGGGTCTCTCCCCGGCAGCTGCAGCCTTGGAGCTGGGGAAAGTTGCCTCTTTCTCTGGCCAGCAGCCCTGCATGTCACAAATTCCCCCCCCCCCCCCCTTTTCCCCCCCCTGCCCCCTCCCACCCATTCTCCCCAAGGCCACCACCTCACTTTACATGTGTGTCTTCTCCAGGGTCCAGGCACCTAATTAGTGGAGCCATGCCTGCTGGGTGAGAGCTGTGAGGACTAGGAAAGGGCAACCATCCTCCTTAGCTTGAACAAAGGGAGACAAAGGGCCTGATAGACCAGTCAGCCCCTCCCTATCTAGAAAGATACTGGAACAGCTTATTAAACAATCAATTTGTAAACACCTGAAGGAGACTAGGAATAGGGTTATAAGGCTAAGATTTTTGTCATGGATATTTTTAGTAAAAGTCAGGGACAAGTCACAGGCAATAATGAAAAATTCACAGGCCTTGTCTACACTACGAGAGTAGTTCGATTTTACTTAAATCGAATATTTGGAATCGATATTGCAAAGTCGAACGTGTGTGTCCACACTAAGGACAGTAATTCGACTTTGTGAGTCCACACTAACGGGGAAAGCGTCGACATTGGAAGCGGTGCACTGAGGGCAGCTATCCCATAGTTCCCGGAGTCCCCGCCACCCATTGGAATTCTGGGTGGAGCCGCAAATGCCTTCTGGGTAAAAAAAAAAAGGGGCCAGGGTGCTTTTGGGTAACTGTCGTCATCCGTCCATCACTCCCGCCCTCCCTCCCTCCCTGAAAGCGCCGGCGGGAAATCATTTCGCGCACTTTTCAAGTCATTGACAGCGCGGACGCCACAGCACTGTGAGCATGGAGCCCGCTGCAACCATCGCTGCAGTTGTGGCCGCTCTCAACACCTCGCAGCTTATCATACAGGTTGCCCTGAGGCAGATGCAGAAAAGTCAGGCGAGGAGGCTACGTCAACGCGGTGATGGCCTGAAGTGTGAGAGTAGCACAGACCTCTCAGAAAGCAGGGGACCCAGCGCCGAGGACATCACGGTGGCAATGGGTCATGTTGATGCCGTGGAACGGCGATTCTGGGCACGGGAAACAAGCACTGAGTGGTGGGACCGCATAGTGCTGCAGGTCTGGGATGAATCACAGTGGCTGCGAAACTTCCGCATGCGGAAGGGAACTTTCCTTGAACTTTGTGAGTTGCTGTCCCCTGCCCTGAAGCGCAATGACACCCGGATGCGACCAGCCCTGACTGTCCAGAAGCGAGTGGCCATAGCCCTCTGGAAGCTTGCAACGCCTGACAGCTACCGGTCAGTCGCGAGCCAGTTTGGGGTGGGCAAATCTACCGTGGGGGTTGTTGTGATGCAAGTAGCCAAGGCAATCGTTGATGTACTGCTGCCAAAGGTAGTGACCCTGGGAAACGTGGAGGCGATCATAGATGGCTTCGCAGCGATGGGATTCCCAAACTGCGGTGGGGCCATAGATGGAACTCACATCCCTATCCTGGCACCGGACCACCAGGCCACCCAGTACATTAACAGAAAGGGCTACTTTTCCATGGTGCTGCAAGCACTGGTGGACCACAGGGGACGTTTTACCAACATCTACGTGGGATGGCCGGGCAAGGTTCATGACGCTCGTGTTTTCAGGAACTCTGGTCTGTTTAGACGGCTGCAGCAAGGTATTTACTTCCCGGACCACAAAATAACTGTTGGGGATGTGCAGATGCCTATAGTCATCCTCGGGGACCCAGCCTACCCGCTAATGCCCTGGCTCATGAAGCCCTATACAGGTGCCCTGGACACTGAAAAAGAACTCTTCAACTACCGGCTGAGCAAGTGCAGAATGGTGGTGGAGTGTGCTTTTGGACGTCTCAAGGGGAGATGGAGAAGCTTGATGACTCGCTGTGATCTCAGCGAAACCAATATCCCCATTGTTATAGCAGCTTGCTGTGTGCTCCACAATCTCTGTGAGAGCAAGGGGGGAGACCTTTATGGCGGGGTGGGAGGTTGAGGAAATTAGCCTGGCTGCTGATTACTCACAGCCAGACAGCCGGGCGATTAGAAGAGACCAGCGGGAAGCGCTGTGCATCCGGGAGGCTTTGAAAGCAAAGTTCCTGAGTGAGCAGGGTAACCTGTGACTTTCTAATTTTGTGTACAGAGAAGCCTTCACCCCACTTCCAACACACATTTCAAAATAAAAATAGTTCTACTTTGTTAAAGCACACCGTTTTCTTTAATACTGTTTTCGCGGGAATTTTTTAAAACTGGGACGCAGACTGTGGTGCGGAGCGGGTGTAGTGTAGTCGCGCGAATGCAGCTTCTAAACTGAAGGACTGACAGGCTCCGCTGCGGTGGGATGGTTCTTTCAACGGAGCCTGTCACCCCTCCTGATAGGGACTGTGTGTATTGGGGGGTCTATGTGACTTTGTGGCAGGGGGGGGACGCTTACAGATCCCCTGCTGTGTGGCTCTGTGATCCTGCTTAAGGACCGCCGCTTCAGATCTCTAACTGCCCTCCCCTGACACAAAGTCACAGAGCAACCCACCCCCCACCACATAACATGAAAAGAACCTCCCAGACTAACCAGGGTAAGTAGTCACTGCATCACTGCACTATGTATGTGCCCTGCTGCTGTGCCTGCCCCCGACTATGTACCCTGCCAAAGGTGACTGTCCTGTCCAATTACCAACCCCCTTTCCCCCCCTCCTCCAAAAGAACATGATGGAAACAGTAGTTAACAGAAACATATTTTTTATTAACAACTACACAGGGGACTGGGAAGTGAAACTTGGACGGGGGCTTGTGTCAGGCGGGAAGGAAAGAACTTGTCAAACTTTGGGGACTGAGAGCCTTCTGCTGCTCGAGCTCTCTGCAGGGGTGCAGTGAGAGTTAGCAGGGACTCTGCCGCCTCTCCTTCTGTGCACTTTGGGTGAAGGGAGTATGGGACTTGGTGGCGGGGGAGGGCGGTTAGAGATGGACTGCAGCGGGGCTCTGTCCTCCTGCCTCCGTTCCTGCAGAACATCCACAAGGCGCCGGAGCGTGTCCGTTTGCTCCCTCAGTAGTCCAAGCAGGGTTTGAGTCGCCTGCTGGTCTTCCTGACGCCACCTCTCCTCCCGATCCATGTTGGCTTGGTGCATTTGGGACAAGTTCTCCCGCCACTGGGTCTGCTGTGCTGCCTGGGCTCTGGAGCAGGCTATAAGCTCGGAGAACATGTCCTCCCGTGTCCTCTTCTTCTTATGCCTAATCCTCCCTAGCCTCTGGGAGTGTGATGACAGGCTAGGTTGTGAGACAGTCGCAGATGGGGCTGTGGGAATGGGAAAAAGGCAGTGAATTCCTCAGAAAGATAAATGTAGTTGTGAACAAAGAACATAGTCTTTCTCTGTGAACAGGACCATGCACAGCACCTATCACATGCGCACTCAGCACAAGGTCGAATTCTCGGCCTTCGCATTCAGTGTCTGTGGTTTTGCAGAGCACTTTTGAGAACCCTGTCAGGACAACGGAATTGCTCTTGCACGCAGACATGGTAAGCCGTAGATTCGTGGCAGCTTAAAACTTTAATATTAGCAATGGCCTCATTTCACATTGAAATCAATGTCGGTCCCTGCTGCCAGCAATCCGGCAAGCAGGAAGTTTGCTCCTGTCCCACACCCTCGCGGCTGTCCCCGGGAACGATCCCTTTCGGCTGACCCTTTCCCGCCTCCACCGCGTGGCTGCAAACCAGCCAACACTAACATTCCCCTACCTCATTCAAAGCAGGTCTTCATGAGCGACATCACCCTCATGAGGATCTCTGAGAGCGACAGACAGAGAATGCTCCGGGAAAGCCTTCAAAGACCAGGGCCGTATGCCGCCATGCTGTGCCAAGCAATGATTCCGGAGTACTTGCTAGTCTCGTGGCGCGGCAACGTGTCCTACTACGGAGGACCCAATAAGGCCGCTCTCCCCAAGAACCTAATGCAGCGGATTTCAAATTACCTGCAGGAGAGCTTCCTTGAGATGTCCCAGGAGGATTTCTGCTCCATCCCCGGACATATAGACCGCATCTTACTGTAGCTGCAGTAGCAGGGACTAAACAGTAGAGCGGCTTGGGCAGGACAATCATGCAAAACCGGACATTGCTAGATTTTTTTGAAATACTTGCACTGCCCATGACTGAACCGTTAAGTTATTCAAACTAATCGTGAGAAACCCATTTTTTACATTGTTAATAATCATGTTCTGTTACAAATAAATGTTTAGATGTTTACAACACTTACTGGATGATCCTTCACCAGATTCTGTGTCCGGGGTAACGGCTGGGGAGGGTTGGTAGGGGATCTCTGTAAGGGTGATGAAGAGATCCTGGCTGTCGGGGAAATCAGCGTTGTGAGCGCTGTCGACTGCCTCGTCCTCCTCATCTCCTTCCTCATCTTCCCCGTCCGCTAACATGTCCGAGGATCCGGCCGTGGACACTATCCCATCCTCAGAGTCCACAGTCAGTGGTGGGGTAGTGGTGGCGGCCGCACCGAGGATGGAATGCAGTGCCTCGTAGAAACGGGATGTCTGGGGATGGGATCCGGAGCGTCCGTTTGCCTCTTTGGTCTTCTGGTAGCCTTGCCTCAGCTCCTTGATTTTCACGCGGCACTGCGTTACATCCCGGCTGTATCCTCTCTCTGCCATGTCTTTAGAGATCTTCTCATAGATCTTTGCATTCCGTCTTTTGGATCGCAGCTCGGAAAGCACGGACTCATCGCCCCACACAGCGATGAGATCCAAGACTTCCCGATCAGTCCATGCTGGGGCCCTCTTTCTATTCTGAGATTGCACTGCCATCAGTGCTGGAGAGCTCTGCATCGTTGCCAGTGCTGCTGAGCTCGCCACGATGTCCAGACAGGAAATGAGATTCAAACTGGCCAGACAGGAAAAGGAATTCAAATTCAAATTTTCCCGGGGCTTTTCCTGTGTGGCAGTTCAGAACATCCGAGCTCTTACTGCTGTCCAGAGCGTCAACAGAGTGGTGCACTGTGGGATAGCTCCTGGAGCTATTAGCGTCGATTTCCATCCACACCTAGCCTAATTCGACATGGCCATGTCGATTTTAGCGCTACTCCCCTCGTCGGGGAGGAGTACAGAAGTCGAATTAAAGAGACCTCTATGTCGAACTAAATACCTTCGCGGTGTGGACGGGTGCAGGGTTAATTCGATGTAACGGCGCTAACTTCGACATAAACGCCTAGTGTAGACCAGGCCACAGATGCCCGTGACCTGTCCCTGACTTTTACTAAAAATGGGAAGCCTGGGCAGCTGGGGGTGAGGGGGGGATGGATGGCAGGGGGAGGCTGGGAGCTCCCACTACCCCAGGGGGCTCAGAGTTCTAGGGTCCCCCTCCGCTGGCAGCTCTGTGTGGCAAGGGTCTTCCTGTGGCAGCAGGAGCTATGGGAGGGGGTCTCCCCCACCTGCTGCCTGCAGAGGTGGAAAGCTCTGGGGGGGGGGGTCCCCCGGGCCGCCTTGGTGGCAGGGAGCTGTGGTCGTGGGGGTACCCTGCAGCTCCCAGCAACGTCAACTGGATAAAGTTACAGAGGACTTTGGAGGTCACAGATTCCATGACTTCTGAGACTAAATCGCAGCCTTAGTTATATGTAATAGCCAGCATGGCTTTGTCAAAGACAAATCATGCCAAACCAACCTGTTTTTCCTTCTTTAACAGGCTTATTGGCCTACTGGATGGTTGGGAGTTGGGGGCATAGATATGGCTGTCTGGCATGGGAGCAAATATCCGTTTCATATGCAAACTAGGAACCTGTGGTCTAGGTGAAATTACTGTCTGGTGGATGCCCAGCTGGTCAAAAGCCCATAGAGCAGTTCTCAATGGTTTGCTGGCAAACTGGGAGGGTGTGTGTTCTGGGTTCAGTACAATTCCCTATTAATGACTTAGATAAAGGGATAGCACCTATGCTGATCAAATTTGCAGATGACAACACACTTGGAAGGGGTAACAAGCACTTTGGAGGCGAGGCTTAGAATTCAAAATGCCCTTGGCATTGGAGAATTGGTCTGAAATCAAGATGAAATTCAAATGCAAAGTACTTTGGAAGGAAAATAAAGTCAAATGCACAACTACAAAACGGAATAGCTGGCTAAGCAGTAATACTGCTGAAAAGGCTCTGCGGATTCTAGTGGATCACAAATTGACTATTAGTCAACATATTTCAGTTATGAAAAGGCTAATCTTCTAGGGTGCAATGACAGTTTTATATGTAAGGCATGAGGGGGGAGGGGCACATGTCCCACTCTACTCAGCCTTGGTGAGGCCTCAGGTGGAGTACTGGTTCCAATTTAGGTGCCATCCTTTAGGAATGAGGAGGACAAATTGTAGCACGCCCAGAAGAGAGCAACAAAAATGGTAAAAGGTTTAGAAAACCAGACATAGGGGCATGATCAGTCTTATAAAGAGATGACCAAGGCGGAGAAACTGATAATATTTGAAGCTTAAGGGCTGACGAGGTTGATCTATTGTTCTCCACGTCCACTAGAGGTTGAACAAGAAGTAATCTGCTTCATCTGCAGCAAGGCTAGGTATTAGGAAAAATTTCCCAACTTTAAAGATGGAAACCCATTTGAGAATTTAACTAAGGAAGGTTGTGGAATCCTCCCTGGAGGTTAGTAAGTACAGGTTGGACAAATACCTGTCACACATGCTTTAGATTTACTTAATCTTGCCTCAGCACCGAGGGCTGGACAAGTTGATGTCTCCAGCTCCCTCCCAGCCCTATATTTCTTTAAGAAAGGCACATTTCTTCTCCAGCTGCTGCAAGAGGAGACAGGACAGACAGTTTTTTTTTTGTCGCTGTGTAGTCTGCCTTGTGGAAGTACTCTTCACTGCAACAGTGGAACTTGGTAAAACAAAAGTCAGACTTCAAAAGCAAAATGATTTAAAAAGCTAAATTTGCAGAAAGGAATGACAAAAATATAAGTTTGTGTATATAGTGGCCTGCACAAGAAATTGACTCCACTAGCCTGCATCTGCCATTAAAGTACAGGGCCACTGAAGTTCTGTGGATAAAAAACTTGCACTATCAGAACCTATAGATGTGCTTGAGACAGCACTAGTCAGAAGAAATGGTTGCTGCACATGCTTAACAGGCTGGGATAGTTACAGCTTTGAGAGATTAAGTATTGTCTTTGTCTATCATGCTATAATATTCAGTTTACATTTGTAGGAGAAAGCGTTTCCCTAACACCACTAATACTATCTATATGAAGTGCAAATAGAAGTGTATTCCCTACTTCACAGCAAAACCTATATGGATGGGATTTTCTTCAAACCTTCTGTGTTACTGCATATTAGTGTTTTGAATCAACTAAAAGTTACACAAGGAGTTTCATTAATGTTTCTGCATGGTCTATACTGAATGTTGAAAAGTTAATGGTCTATTTGAAATAATAAAAGCTATGCCAACTGGATTTGAACTTGAGACCTTTCCAAATATAATACGGATGGCTTAATTTGCTTTGCTTCTTCATGGGAAGACTACTGTCTGCTTATGGGAGAGATGGAGTCTATGTTCTCTGAACAGTAGGTATTACAAGGAAAATTATTTTAAAGACACTATTATTGACCAACTCTAGAATCTTATGTGTCAAGCCAAAAACACACTGAAGCAGTTTCCTACATTCTAGCTATAAATGTGACACTGATTCACATTATTTGAGGCTATTGTGTTCTGTTTAATGTAAGAACAAGAGTGTTTTAATTACTTGTTGTAACAGGCCATCTTGTCCAAGTTTGAGACTGTACAGGATAGCTTGACCTAAATTCAGTATGGAGGGTAGGTTGAAACACCAGGGTGACAGAGGCTAATTCTATATTCCTAGACCTTATCTATGAGAAAATGGAATTACAGTTAAGGGCATGCATCGTTACCTTAAAGCACATTGCACAGCTGCATTAGTTATCCCAGAACCAAACAAACCCAGGAAATTCAAAGCTAGGACTACACTTTAAAAAGAATCCAAACATGTTAAGGTAAGAAATGCAAGTAAGGTATCCAACTCACCTTTAATGGCTCTGTATTGATGACATGCAGTAACCATTAATCACAATGGACATTTTAGTGTTTGCATTCCCAGAGCAAATTAAACTGACTCTTACAGAACATTTTCCTCTCATGTCATCACCACAGCACAAATGAAAGTTTGTTTAGGTACCTTAATCATGCATTTTTTTACTTCAATATGTTTGCATCTAAGTGTCTTTGCCACTAGATGCACTTGCCCTCATCTTCTCTAGCCCCCCTCCTTGCCCCCAGTGTCTGAGATACAGGCATATACCGAGGATTTGGGGCCTTAAGTAGTTAAACAATCTTCCAATTGTTATGCACTGCTGCCTATACCCAAAGGTAGGGGGCTGGTGTCAGCCCCAGAAGTCACATTCCAGCACTATTGGGGAAGAGAGTTAAGGGGGGCACACGAAGAAAAAAAGGTAAGAAGGGGGGACCCCACGGGCAGGGAGATGTCGTACTGTTTTCTCACCTTTCCCCTTCCCTGTGTCTGTTTCTTCCCCTTTACCCCCAATGAATAGGAATGTGATAGAGAAGGAAGTGCTAGTGACTAAAAACTCTCCCATGCACACCTCCCTGTCAACCCACAACCCCTTAAAGGTAATTTTATTTAAGAGTTCTAACAGTCAAAAGTTTGGAACTGCCAGATTAAGGTTGCATGGGCAATATTAATTTGCAACCCCTTTTGTGTATGCATTAGGATGCTGTCTTTAATTAGATGATCACATTTTCAGGAGGATCATTGCTTCATTCAGTAGTACAGGTTTAATTTCGAGGGGGGGAAAATTATGTGGCCCTGAAAACCTTAACTCTAGTACATTTTAACTTTGTAACCTAAGCAAAAAAAAAGCTTTCAATTTTTTGTAAGTACTAGATAGATAGGAATCCTCTGCAAGTGCTGTCCAAGCAGCTGTTGCCTATTGAACACTTTAGGCCAGGAAGCAAACAATACTGTCCTTATTTTAGTAACCACAAGGGTTCAGGATCTCTATTTTATCTCTCAACTTGTCTTTAGCATTATATAAAGAGTACCACCTGAATTTCCACCCCTTCCCTCAGCATCTAAACAGTCAAGGTCATCAATTAAGATAAATAAAGCTTCATTAAGTATTTAGTTTATTGAATTACACTACAGCATGCCCACCACTGAAGTGTATTACACATTTTACAGTTGACTGAAGAAACAAGTTTAAGCTGTCAAGTCTCCTTGAAGATGATCTGCAAAATAAGAAAAACATGAATTAATATATTTGGAGAATACTAGCTCTCAGAAGTAAATACATGAGTATGTATGAATTCAAACAGAGAAGGAAAGTGTTTATGCCAGTAGTTTAGTCTAGAGGAATTTCCCACTACTATTTCCTCATGGCTTATTAAGACACTGCATGTGGTAAATAAAATTGAAACATGGAACAAATCAAGAGCTACACAATAAGATCTGGAACAGCCTGAAAAAGAAAGGAATGCAACAGAGGAAATAAATGAATGCAGATGGATTACCTGGAAAGGAAGAAATCCAAGTTTGTTAAATTACTTCTCTGTATTAAACTGAACACCCTCAATCTCATTCCTTCACAGCTGTGCTCCATGACAAGAGTCATGAAAGACCGTAGCACCAGAACATCTATACTTTATGTCCCCATTACCACAGTATCTAAGCACCTCACAGCCTGTGTGTTTATCCTCAACACACCTGTGAGGAAGGGCTATTATTCCCATTTTACAGATGGAGAACTAAAGGGCTAAGGGCTAGATCCACAAGAGAACCTGGTGGTGCCTAAATGTTGGACTGAGGCATTTAAATTCCTCAATATCCCCCCTCAGTTGCCACCTCTCTCTGTAGGTCCCCATGGCACCTAAAAGTCTGCCAGTGAGCATTCACACAGCTGCCTAAGTCTAGATGCCTAGCTTATGCCTGAACCCCAGCAGAAGCCTCCAACTAGCTCGCTCACATGCAGGGCCTTATGCAATAGGCACTCAGAGCACAACTAAACCCACCCAAAATAGTGGAGGAGCCACCGTTCCCCCTTATAACTTTTAGTCCTTTGATTAGGGCACTCACACAAGCTGTAGGACACCCAGGCTCATTTGCCACCCCAGCCCTGGGGGGAGAAGGGGTTTGAACTCTGGTGTCCCCAGGAGAGTGCCCTACCCACTGGGCTATTCGGCGGCAGGCCTCAATCTCTCTTGTAGAAACTGTTCCACTGAATATAAATACTTAAATATGAACTGAGCAGAAGCAGAGATTCAGAGAACAGCCCCAGAATACTCCACTGCACAGTGGGTAGGGCACTCTCCAGAGAGAACAAAGACCAGAACTCAAACCTCGCTTCTCCAAATCAGGCAGACAGGGGAATTGAACCCAGAGCTGCAACAGCCTGGGTAAGAGTGGCTCCACTGCTGACACAGACACTATTTATTTTTTTTTTGAGGGGGGGGAGGGGAGAAAGACACACAGGAGGAGGCAAGAAAGATAACACAACTTCTGGGGAGGGTTCATTCGTGGCTGTGAATGCAAGTGGAGAGAAGAGCCTCTCTCCAAACCAAACTTAGTCACCTGTCTTTGAGGAATGGGTCTCCTCAGCATTTCCACTGGATACCTTTGGCAGCTCCCTACGCAGCATGCTGGTTTTTCTAGGTCTCATTCTTTGGCATCTAACTCTTCTCATGCATTATAAAAGACCCTGGGTGCCTACCTTGGGGATGTGAATTCCACCTGGTAGCAACACACCCAAAAGTCAACACACCCTTTGAAATGCTAGTCTAACCTACTAGCCCTATGTCACACACAAGTTTATAGCGGAGCAGGGAACTGAATCTCAGTCTCTCAAGTCCCATGCTAATCACTGACCTACCTCCTCTTCCGTAACTGCAAGAAACATTCCAAAACAGCAAGTTAAAAGAAGTAGTGTTAACCCTAAATTTAGGGAGAAGGGATGGATGGGGGGGGGGGGGGGGGGGAAGGATTTTCAGAGCCTATTTTTGAGTAAGTTAGTCAAAACCACTGACTTGCTGCAGTATTAGATATAGTCTAAACAGATCTTCAGCATGCATCAGGAAAGCCTATGACAAATTTTCTATTTACTTATCCAGGCTTTCAACAGGTTGGTATAAGTTCAGTTTCTACAAGACAGGTGTCCGTAGCAAAAATAGCATCAAAACTGAACCTCCTTCCAGTTTCATATATATTTGGAGAGGACAGGAGATCTCCCCATTCACTTTATAGGCAGAAAGTACAGGTGCAATCTTCCACAGATGGCAGAAGCAGCAATGCTAAATTGCATCTCCTCTTTTCCCCCCCTCCTTCTGATTTACCTAGACCAGTAGTTCTCAAACTTTTGTACTGGTGACCCCTTTCAAATAGCAAGCCTCTGAATTCGACCTCCCCAAACATATAAAAAAGTGTTTTTAATTTATAACACCATTATAAATCCTGGAGGCAAAGCAGGGTTTGTGGTGGAGGCTGACAGTTTGTAACCCCTCCATGTAATAACCTTGTGACCCCGAGGGGTTCCAACCACCATTTTGAGAACCGCTGACCTAGGCAGTCATATTAGGGTGACCAGATCGCAAGAGTGAAATATCAGGACACATTGGGCGAGAGGGGGGTGGGGGAGAAGAGAGATGACGACAGACAGGTGCACAGAGCCATGAGAGGGGGCCCTAGGAAGCTGCAAGAGGGGTTGTACGGCCCCTGCTGCAGCCCGCACCACAAGCCACAGGGCAAGGTCTCATGGCCCCAGCTCCAGCCCCCAGTAGAAGCCACAGGGCCAGGGGCACAGGGCTCCGGCTCTAGCCCCCGGCTGAAGCTGCAGGACAGGGGCGCAGGATTCTGATTGCAAAGTCAGATCCAGTTGCAGGGCAGGGGAGTAAAGGGTCCCAGTTCTAGCTCTGGCTCCAGCCGCAGTCACAGAGGGGAGGCTCCCAGTCCTGCCTTCAGCCCCAGCTTCAGCCACTGACAGCTGAAGCAAACTACATCACAGAGGTCTGGAATCAGTGAGTCCTGCTGCAGCACCATAGGGCTCGTTCACCTGCACATCCGCTGATGTGATATATGCCCTCATGTGCCAGCAATGCCCCTCTGCCATGTACATTGGCCAAACTGGACAGTCTCTACGCAAAAGAATAAATGGACACAAATCTGACATCGGGAATCATAACATTCAAAAACTAGTGGGAGAACACTTCAACCTCTCTAACCACTCAGTGACAGACTTGATTGTATAAGTTTTGCAACAAAAAAAACTTCAAAAAACAGACTCCAAAGAAAGACTGCTGAACTCAAATTAATATGCAAATTAGACACAATTAACTTAGGCCTAAACAGAGACTGGGTCATGGTTGGGTCATTTCACTAATTGAATTCCCCCCCCCCCCCATGTTAAGTTCTCCTCACACCTTCTATGGGTCATCTCGATTATCTCTTCGAAGTTTTTTCTTCTGCTGCTACTGATAGCTCATCGCAATTGATTGGCCTCTTACAATTGGTATGGCTACTTCCACCTTTCATGTTCTCTGTATGTATAAATATCTTCTGTCTGTGTGTTCCACTCTATGCATCTGAAGAAGTGAGTTGTAGCCCACGAAAGCTTATGCTGAAATAAATTTGTTAGTCTCTAAGGTGCCACAAGTGACTCCTGTGCTTTTTGCGGCTACAGACTAACACGGCTACTTTGTAACCCAAATTTTAAATGTAGGCCAGGGCTATGCCAGAGAAAAGAATGTAAGAATGACCATACTGGGTCAGACCAAAGGTCCATCTAGCCCAGTATCCTGTCTTCCAACAGTGGCCAATGCCAGGTGCTTCAGATGGAATGAATAGAAGAGGTAATCAAGTGATCCATTCCCTGTTGCCCATTCCCAGCTTCTGGCAAACAGAGTCTAGAGACACCATCCCTGCCCATCCTGGCTTATAGCTATTGATGGACCTATTCTCCATGAATTTATCTAGTTCTTTTTTGAACCCTGTTATAGTCTTGGCCTTCACAACATCCTATGGCAAAGAGTTCTACAGACTGATTGTGTGAAGAAATACTTACTTTTGTTTGTTTTAAACCTGCTGCCTACTAATTTAATTTGGTGACTTCTAGTTCTAAAAACAGACAGACAGAATAGCTAGTCCTTTCGCCACTAAAGCTAGAGTGATTTTCTGGAAGGCTCAGGCTTATGGCCCACTTAGGACATTATAGTGACTAAAGCCTAGGGGCAGAGTGCTTAGTACCATGAGTGGGTCCACTGACTTTCAGTGGGACTACTCACAGGAGTAAAGTTACTCACATGTGCATTTGCAGGATCAGGCCTTCAACTATTACCAGTAACTGAACACAAGTTTGTCGAATTAACAGCTTTGCTTAAGACCAGATTGCAACTTGCCCTTGTGGGGGGATGCTGGGGGAGGCACAAAACCTTTCCTCAATGAAGCCCTGCCAAATGGCCAGCCATAGTCACTGCATTTGAGGGACCACAGAGATTGATCCCCCTGTGCACACCCCAGGAAGATAAATCTCCTCAAAGGAAGAGAAGAAGGACTAGAGCAGGATAAGCACGGGACTAGGGGTAGCAGGCTTATCTGCAAGTTCATGGATGGATTGCGTCTTCCCATGGTGAAATCCCTTGCTGAGCTCCCATAGGGGTGTTTCAGCTCTATGTATCTACTCAGGACTGAGGTATAAAGGCACAGTCTAGCCCTTCATAGCCAAGTATTGTAAATTAATAGATTACATATCTGTTGCCCTTTTATCAATCTGAGCAACATTTCATTCGATGAGAAGAGTGACATGGCGCCTGTAGAAATCATTAGCAGAATGTGTTAAAAAAAGAGGTTACAGTTACTTCAGTGCACTACGCTACTACAATCTTGTTTAGAAGAATATTACATTAATGACAGACAATGAAAGTATGGAGAGTCACAGATTAGGATGAAACATAAAAGAGACGAGGGTGCAGTGGTTAAGGTGCTAGCATAGGACTTGGGAGACCCAGCTTCCCTGCTCCATCACAGACCTTGGGTGAGCCACTTAAGGCTCAGATCCTCAAAAGTAAATAAGCACCTAACTACCATTGATTTTAATGGGAGTTAAGTGCCTAAATACCTTGGAGGATCTGGGCCTTAGGGAAATGATGCACAGAGAGGCTAGCTGTAAAATGGGGATATTAGCACTTCCCTGCCTCAGAGGGGAGTTGTGAGGATAAATATGTTAAAGATTGTGGAGGAAGTCTAGAGAAGAGCAAAAAAATTATTAAAGGTCTAGAAAACATGACCTATGAGGGAAGATTGAAAAAAAATGGGTTTGTTTAGTCTGGAGAAGAGAAGACAGAGGGGACATAACAGTTTTCAAGTACATAAAACGTTGTTACAAGGAGGAGGGAGAAGAATTGTTCTTCTTAACCTCTGAGGATAGGACAAGAAGCAATGGGCTTAAATTGCAGCCAGGGCGGTTTAGGTTGGACATTAGGAAAAACTTCCTAACTGTCAGAGTGGTTAAGCACTGGAATAAATTGCCTACGGCTGTTGTGGAATCTCCATCATTGGGGATTTTTAAGAGCAGGTTGGACAAACACCTGTCAGGGATGGTCTAGATAATACTTAGCCCTGCCTTGAGTTCAGGCGACTGGACTAGATGACCTCTCGAGGTCCCTTCCAGTTCTTGGATTGTGAGGTGCACAGATACCACAGTAATGAAGGTCATAAAAATACCCATGACAGTTAACCAAAGTCCAACGGGGAGCATTAATAAGGCTGTAAATCAAATTTACAATTTTTTTCCATGTGTGAGCACAATAAAGTGTTATAGTTGAAATAAACTGAAAGAAAAAGGAGCAGAGATTACAACCTATCTAGATTGTCATCTATTGCAACAGACATGGGCACACATTCAAGTGTCTGAGATATGCACAAATATTAGATAAACTTTCTTCTTCAGCAGTGTAATAAAGCCCCATGTCTGCCTCTGTCAGTGTGTAAATTACGGGCCATCTCCAGGCGTCATTATATGCATGGAACATCTATTGAATTCAATGAGAATTTTGCATGTGAATTTTCCCCTTAATATAAAGATAAACCCAAATCTGTTGCAGACGGGGAGAAAGGCAAGTGGCTTGGTGCTGGTCTCCTCGCCGCCTCTGTGTGCCGGAGGCTGTGGAGCAGGCCTGCACTCTGTCTGCAGGCTTGTTCCGGCCAGCAGGCTGGTGCCACCACGCCGGGAGCTGAGTCATGGGTCGGGGTAGGCGGGGTGGGACGGGTTGTAGGGGGGCTCTCTCTGCCTAGTGCCCGCTGCTCAGTTCTACAAGCCCCACACCGCTGCAGCAGACCACCTCGCTGCCTCTGTGTGCCTGGGGCAGGGCTGAACTCTGCAGGCTCCTGCCGGCCGGCGGGCTGGTGCTGCCATGCCGGGAGCTTAGCTGCGCTGCCCCAGGAGGAAGAGGTAAGTGGCACCAGCTTGCCACAGTCCCCCCGTTATCGGGACAAAGTGCGTCCCGACCAATATAAGGTTGGGATGCGGGACTGTCCCGATAAAATCAGGATGTCTGGCCACCCTAAGTCATATGCACCCTACAATCACTGCAGGTCCCAACCAGCTTCTCTCCTACTGCAGAAGTTGAGGATATTTTTGCACTGCACCTCCACATCTGTTGATAATTCTTCTAATGCACTACCTAAACAGAGTTACAGATTAAGATTATGCTATCTGTGCCACTTTCTCTCAACTAATGCCACTGGGTAAATGATTAAGAAAGAATAATCCCAAAATCCCTTTAAAGCCTTGAGCTAGTTAATGTTTCACAGTTCTAACAAACAGGTGCACTCAACCTGGTCAGAGAAAGACTTTTGTACATTGGTTGCAAACTGGAAAGCTTACAACGTCTTGGTGTAATCAAGTGTTTCTTTTAGTTCTGTTTGCACAGCAAAGCTCGATTCTTAGTTTCAATTCAAGAGTTTTAAACTTCCATCTTTGTTGGCAGTATTGTTTCAAATGATTTTCCTCCCATACTTAGATCTGATATTCTTGCCAAACACCCTGAAGAAGGCCACCTGACCAAAGCATTGGTGATGTAAGTGCCTGAGAAAGTTAGTTTACATAAACATACATTAGCAGTATTCTTTTAATCATGATCTTAAACTGGGTAGAAGTATGATGGTAGAAAGGTAAAGTGATCCCTTTGTTATTTACCATGCTCTTTTTTTTTTAGCAACATGTAAATGTAGAATTTCTAATGGGGGGGGGGGGGGAATAAAAGGATAGTCGATAATCCCATTATTAGTTTATGCTACTGTGTTTTTCATTTTTACTTTACAACTATATGAGGAGCATCCATCATCCATATTTTTTTGTTATACTGGAACCAGCTGTTATCTGATGTTATGTTTGTGTGTGGAAGCAAGACAAACATTAACACCATTAAGTCCAGTACTGAAGCATTCACCTAACAAGTAACAAAACTGAATGAGACTGAAAGTCAAACCCTAGTTGGCCAGGATAATTAGGCAAAACAAATCATCATGCAATGATCACAGTAAACATTTCTGAGCACTGGAAGAATGGAGAAGCCATTGCCCTTGATCAGTCTTTGAATTAGTAGTTGAAGAGAAGTGGAAGAAAGTGATCAATGAAGAAATCAATCTCAGTTTCATATGTAGTTTCCCCCCCCCCCCCACTATCAGGACTAGGTTTGGAGAAGCTTTTTTAAAAACAAGCTCTTATGCCGAGTTACAGCTTACTTTAACACTGATGTTTCTAATCACAGCATCTGGAAGAGAGGAGGCAGAGTTCTGGGGATGTTTAAGAGCAAAGTTATTAGCTGTTTGGTATTTTCGTTTGGAAAACCCTTTGTAGTTATATCGAGGAAACAGTTAAGTCCATTAAGGGGAAAAAATCAAATGCTACTATTTACAAAGTATGTGAGAAGGCATGTTCCCTTGTACAATCTTTAATTAAACCATGGAACATGAGAGTTTATATATCCCTACCACGTCTTAATTTTTTCGACTAACTCTCACGACTGGATATACTTGTAGTATGTGCCCCATCCTTCTTTCAAACTTGACAAGGTTTTGGCCTCAATATCCTATGGCAAAGAGTTCCACAGACTAAACAGTTGTATGAAGAAGCATTTCCTTTTCAGTTCTGAATTTGCCATTTTCACTGGATGTCTCCTTGTTCTTGTATTACAAGACAGAGAGAACAGAATCTCCCAGCCTACCTTTTCTATACCATTTGTTATTCCGTATACTTTTATCATTTTTTATAAAGGTAAAAAATCTCCCATATCCCAATTCTTCACAAGAGAGTGTCTTCCTTTTTGAGATAGGGTTATCATAACTGCACAGTATTGCAAATTAGGGTGAACCATCAATTTATATAATGGCAATATTTTCTGTATTTTCTACTCCTTATCCATCTTAACACATTGCTTTTTTGACAACTGTGCATCATGCAGAGATAAGGAAAGGATTTGGCATCATTGTTAAATTAGCACTGTTAATTTATTACCCCCAAAGGGTGTATAAGTAGTTCAATTTTTTTCCTTTCAACATGCAATACTTTGCATTTATCATTGGCCCTACTGATCTAGTAACAAAAGGAATGTTATCTGTAGCTCCCACTGAGATCCTTTTTCCTTTTCTAAACTTCAGGAACTCTCACCTCCATTTAACTGGATGTGACTTTAATGGTAGAATTTGATCAAAAACATCAAAATGGGAAATTTCCAGTGCATCAATATATAAACAGTAGTCAGTGAGATCAGCTTGATGTAAGGCATCTTGCTATTACCTATATATGCTGTTCATGAGTTTTTGGGTTGTACGCTTTCAAACACACCAGCTTCCCTCATGGCCTCAAAGTCCTTCATGGAATCATAGTCTTTATAGAAGTCTGCATATGCTCGTTTCCTGGGCTCAGCCACGCCATACTGAAATGCAAAAAGGTAGAGAATTAAGTTTTAAGGTAGAAAAACTTGTATAACAGATGCAGAAAGCTTGTAATTCACTTGGTGGTGCCATATCACCTGATATAAGATTACTGCAGTCTCAAAAAGCTGTTTTTAGTTCAACACAGAACAGTTAGCTATTAGAGAGTTACAGCAATATTTTTACTCATTTAGAGCCTGAACTATTTAACGGATGGGAAAACAAATGTTTTGTGTTGTTTCATCTAAAAATTGGAACCAGATTTACAAACAGCATTACTAAATTTTCAGGACACCAATAAGTTCATTCTTCCTTGTCAGATACCGTGCACAAGTCCAAGTGATCATATTTTGCCAAAAAACTGTCACCACCTGGTAATGGTTCTATACTTAAAGGATTTACAAATAAATTTTTAATATGCCCATGGACAATCACAGGGTTAAGTGACTTAGGGATGCCCTTTTATCTATCGTTCCTACTAAAACTGAGTTACAGTTAGAGCAATTCTGTAAGGTTACAAAAGGAGGAAAGGGTGCTGCCAAAGCAAATAGTCAAAATGACGCACCCACTTTGGCCACATCTACACTAAGAAAAAGGTGGGTTCACACATTAATTAACACACGATTAAATCCTAGGGAAGACAAGGCAGTTTAATATTAACATGGTACTTAACCTAACACATGTGAACACTACAAACTGCTTTGTCTTCACTAAGATTTGACCTTGTGCTAGTTACCATGTGTTCACACATAAGGTAAGAACATCCCCCACCTTTTTCCTAGTATGAACACACCCTTGGGCTCCATGCTGTGGTTCATTTGTTTTGATAGAATCTTTTAGTCAACTGAATAGCCATATAAATCTGGGAGCCCTTCAGGAATCATCTGATTGGGCACTGCAATGGCAAAGAGCAAGATACCACGCATGAACTTCTTTACTCATCCCCACCTTTCTCAAATTTCAGACCAGCTGCGGCGTAGCTGGCTAGGAAAGAAGAGAAGACAATTAACAATATTTCCAGACCAGGGGCATATTCTGAATGTATTTTAAACAGATGTAAATCTAGACGAATGCCAGAGGTCAATGGAGTGATACACCTGTACATTTGCAGGATCTGGCCATGTGTGCGCATAATTAAGGGAATAGTGGATGAAGACCAGTCTTCCCACACATACCCCTTCAGTTCAACAAAGTGTGCCCAAGCAAGGTACAACAGTGTAGAAAACTTACTGCTCTTATGTGAGGAGCTTGGCTCTCCACACAGAAGCTCCAGGTGGAAAAAGCACAAAACTGAGATTTATGCCACATCTGCATTCCCAGTTTTTGTGGTGTGTTCTTTGTACATACCCAAGAATCTGACCCTATATTTTTTAAAGAGTTGCCCCACCACAGATGCTCCAGGTTTGTTAAAAAAAAAAAAAGAAGCATTGCAGTGATTAAAGATATATCATCACGTGTCAGTTTAGCTATGTCCTGGTAAATTGCTCCTTTACTTTAATGGACTCTTTTTCAAATCTCCAAGAGGAGCTGAAGCCTCTGACGGTGCTGGTAACAGAGCTAGGCTTTACTGATGAATAATAGTAATTAAACCTTAATATTTATAGCTGTCTTCAGCTAGAGCTTTCTGAAAATTTAAATAATGCAAGCGACAAGAATGAAGTTTAGTAAGGGACTGGAGGTTGTTTTTCCATGTACTTAGAAATGAGTTGCTGAACGCATGTGTTTTGATCGCCTAGGATATCAATTTTGAGTGAAACTTTTTGGCAAGATATCACCCCTCAGAAATCTAGCAAACATTTAGTAATAAAGGCAACCTAGCCATCCTAAGACATAGGAAGAGATGGTTGTGCATTCAGTGTATTAAAGGTATTTAAGTGTTTAACTACTGCTATTCTGTCTGTACATCTCTTTAGGGTCTCAGAAAGCAAAGCTTCACTCATGTGGCGTTGCCCCAATCCTTAAAGAAAAAGGTCTTCAACCTCACACTTAAGCCACAGTTCTATTTTTTCCACCATGTTGTCCTTACTCCTCCAGAAATATCTTGTGTCCACCTTGCCTACTGTACTTTATCAGATAGATTGCCAACAATAATGATAGACACTCCACTGAGCACATAGGTAGTCTTCTGACCAAAGCATGCTATCAAGGCTGATTAACAATTCTCTGGCTTTCAATGGTGGCTAAAGATAGTTGAAAAGGTGGCTCTCAGCCTTTATGAACATCTAGCAGATAGTATTTTATTGTATTCATTATTACATCTATTGCAGCAGCATCCAAAGTGCATTAAGCACTTTGCAAACACAGAGGAAGACCTCATCTTACAGAGACCAGTCGCTAGATATTTATTTTACACTCTACAACATACTCAGATGCCAATGCACATGCCAAGAAGGGTTAACCCACTCTAAGAAACCAGAAATGGCTGAGAGATGTTTGACTCTCCTAAATCAAATTAAGTTACACAGGGCAGAGAGTTTGAAACTCTTAGCTAAGCAAGATGGGCAAAGACCATCATTCTGTGGATAACTTCATAAGTGGGACCCTCCCTCTTCCCCCTCAATAAATATCCTATATTAAACATAGGCAAGTCCATGGAACACTTTGAGCACCACCAATTTTAATTTTTTTAGGTTAAGCCAGCATGAGCTGTACACAGCACTAGGGCTATGTCTGAACTGCACAAGTAACCTGGGTGACTGGCATCCATGTTAGCCTACCCTGGGTGTGGGCATCCCCACAGCAAACCCCTACCTGTATTACTGTGTCCTCATTCACTCATGTGTGTCTGCAGGCATATCTCATTGTTCTTAGTGGTGAGATGCCCTAGGATTCTTTCCCACTCAACTGCAGGAAAACTTGACTGTCCCTCGGGAAAAATTGTGGGAAGGCATTGGAGGACTATCTGAATTAAAGTGGAGCCTGTATTCTAACCCCCACCTCCATCAGATAATATAACCCAGGCTTAAAGCACTTACAAACCTGGGTCAGATTTTTCCCCCCTGTATGAACAAGGTGGGCTAAAAGCTGGGTAAGAGTTCATGTTAACTGGGCAGTGTAGACATGAACTGTGCAACGCTTGGCTCCTAGGGTTAGTCCAAGGCTTGCCAACAACTATGTGGCCTCAGTCAGATCACTCAGAAACTATTAGTGATTATCTGTAAAATAGGAACAACTCCTCTCAAAGAAGCACCAAAAGGTTTTATACAGCACTCTGGAGACATACTCATGAGAAATCCACCACAGCAATTTTCTGATAAACAGATAAACCAAGTCCAAGTCCTGAACCAGAAGGCTATATAGATTGGTCGAGATCAACTGGGCTCACAAATATTATAAGACCTCACCTTGTACAAAACTGCACATCCCAGGGATACAATCATTGCCCCTACAATATGGAATCTCAGACGTTTGGCCAGGAGGCCCCTCATCTGTGGTTTGGGCAACAGAGTAGATGACATGGTGATGATTTCTCCTAGGAAAGTAATACATTAGAAATTTATTAAGAGATGTACACAGGAAGTTCCTGTCCTAATTAATGCATTTTGTTTTCTATGTATATAACAGACTTGTTAGACTAAACATCTCACAAGAGGATACTAGAGTAGCTTCAGAACATATGCAAAATCATTCCCTCCATTAAAATACCTCCTTACAACATCTGAGATACCTTTTGAAGGAAATCTATTTGTGAGGGGAAACTATCAAAACACAGACTTTAAATACTTTATATATAATAGACTAGTTCATGGAGCGTTTCTTTTCTACTGTTTAGTGTGTCTTAGCCACACAATACCCTTCCCTCTCCTATGATGTCTATTGTCTTTTTATATTCCTGAAACAAGTCATACTTAGATTTTTTAGGCCAGGAACCATATTTTATTAACCTCGAAGGCATCATGTATAACTAATGCACTATATTAAAAAAATTAAGATGGCAGATAACCTTACTGTAAAATAATACCTCTCTTCAACGGGGTTTTATTGTGCCATGTACACAGTCGTGCAGCAGACTGTGCAGACAGTTGTATGAGAGACACAGGACTGAATGTCAGGCATTGTCTATACAAGAGTTTTGCCAGAGTAGCTGTGCCAGCAAAGCCCTGCAAGTGCCGATGCGGTTATGCTCAGGTAAAAGTGCTTCTGCTGAAAACGCTCAGTTGTACCGCGCGGTCTGTCGGCTCCTGGCAGGGAATGCCAGGCAGTGGCAGGCTGCGGTCTGCAGCCCAGACCCCTCTGGTAACAGAGACCCAACCCTGCTCTCCAACTTTATACACACCCTCGGGGGCCGCCTGCAGAGAACTAGGCCGGGTCCCGCCCTGGCCTGCGGCAGGTGCCTAGTCCACAAACACCACCCGAGTGACAAAATGGAGACGAGTCACACGGCCCAGGCACGCCCGGGTCAGCACCGGACCCAGCGCGACCGCGCCTCCGAGACACTGTTCCGCACGCGCCCCCCTCCCAGCCTCGCCCTGCTCCCCAGCTCCGCCGCCGGCAGCGGGCACTCGGCCCCAACCCCCGACGCCTCCGCGCCGCGCCCGGCCCCTCACTCGCACGATGCGCGGCGGCGGGTAACGGCCGCAGCCGGGCCCCTCCCGCTGCGCGGCGCCGCAGGCCTCAGGGACACGGAGGTCAGAGGCGGCCGCGGGCCCCCGCAGCGCCGGGGCGGGGGCGTGGAAGGAGGGGACGCCGGGCTAGCGCACTAGCTCCAGGAGAGTGGGGCGGGGGGAGGCCTCCACTCACCTCCGCAAAGTACCAAGGTCCTTCCGCACTGACTAGAGCCGGTCACCGACTGCGGGGCTGCAGCCGCGCATGCGCAACACATTGACTAGGCTACGGCAAGCCGCCCGGCTCAAACCGCGAGCCACAAAACTCAGATTCGTATGGGGGTGGGGCTAAGCAACACAGCAGGGGACCACCATGGCAGAGGGGGAGGAAGGAGGGAGTGAGGGCAAAGGGGAACCAGAGGACAAGCGCCTCTGCTGTGGCTCTGGCTACCCCACCATCGTCCCTCTCTAGGCAGGTTTCAGAGTAGCAGCCGTGTTAGTCTGTATCCGCAAAAAGAACAGGAGTACTTGTGGCACCTTAGAGACTAACAAATTTATTAGAGCATAAGCTTTAGTGGGCTACAGCCCACTTCTTCGGATGCAAACCTGCAGCTGCCAGACGCACACTGGCCTGCCCAGCCCTGTGCTGCCAGCACACCCCTTCCCCTTGACGGTGGTCCCCCACCACACTGCCCCCCTGCCCAGTGCCCCACCCTTATGCCCAGTGCCTCCTCTCCCAGAGACCTCCACCACAGAGCTCTCTGCCCAGCCCCCACCCCTCCCAGGGACCTCCCCTGCTGGCCTCCCACCACAGCTGCACAGCACCCTGCACACCACACCACTCACCCAGCGCCTGCCGCCCATAGACCTCCCCATTACCCACCACCTTCCTCACAGTTCCACCATCACAGCTGCACAGCACCCCATATTCCTGAGGGGATTCTGCACCAAAAAATTAAAAAGTTTGCGCACAATATTTTAAAATTCTGCAAATTTTATTTGTCAATAAATAAATGTGGAGGCTCCAACATGGCAGTGGGGAGCACAGGCCACTGGTTGCATGGAGGTGGGAAATTACCCTGCAGCCTCACCCCACCCCACCCTGTGACAGGGACTTGGCAGTGAGGCTGCACCCAACCCTTACACAGTGCAAGGGCCAGGTCTGTCCCAGAAAAACGGTGCATCAGGTGTGGGTGAGCAGGCTCAGCCCGGCAGCAGCATCCAAGTGCAGAGGGACTTAGTGTGGGGGGATCCAGGTGGGGGTAAGAGAGTTCTCTGTGGGGCAATCTGGGTGCGGGCGGCTCAGTGGGAGATCTGGATGCACAGAAGTTCATTGAGGGGTTCCAGGTGCAGGGGCAATAGGACTCTGCAGGGGATCCAGGTGAAGGTGTTTGGGGCTCCCAGCAGAGGGGGTCTAGGTGCAGGGGAGGTGGAGTTCATTTGGGTGGGGGTCCAGGTGCAGGTGTTGGGGCTCAGTGGGGGGTGGTACAGATGCAGTGGAGGTGGGGCTTGTCAGGGTGAGGGTTTGATGGACCTACTTAACAGGGGAGCCCCAGCTTCTGCCAAGGGGATGCTGCATGCTGGGCTCCAGCTTCCCCCCATCCCCGCTTCCCCCATCCCATGCCCATTCCCTACCACTCCATCTCCTCCTCATCCCATCCCTTTCCTTCCTCACTGCCTCTTCCACCACCCCTGCTTCCCCTGCCCCTTTTCTTCCCCATCCCATGCCCCTTCCCCACTGCTCCATCTCCTTCCCACCCCACCCCCTCCTTCCCCACTGCCTCTTTCCCCCTAGCCCCAGCCTGCCCCTGCCCTTCCCCACCATAGGCACTCACTGTTGTACAGAAAACAGGAGGCTCCCAGCACACAGAAGGGGAGCTCAACCAGCACTAGGACCCAGAATGTGGCATCTTCTGAGCAGCACCCACTTGCAGAAAGTGGGGGAGGCAGTGGCATGTGACTCTGTGTGCCCCCACACCTCGTCTCTGTTTGGGGGCACTGCCCTCCAAACTAAGCCCATGGGCGTTCTCACCTGCCACCCCCCCTCCCTTTGCTTCTCGGTCACTTTTGAAAGGGAAGCAAAGAAACCTTCAGGGGATCTGTTTTCATTCCCCCAGGAATTCTCCACATAGAACCCCCACTGCCCAGTGCCCCCCCACAGACCCTCCAGAGACCCACTCCCCCACACTCTTCCTGCCCCCAGCCACACTCACCGGTCTGCTGGAAGTGACTATGTCCATGCATGGGCTGAGCCTGCAGCACTGCTGGGGCTGGTCAGGGATCCCTCTGACCCCTCGGAAGCGGCACAACCAGCCAAACAGAGCGGGAGCCACTGGCGCCATGGTAAACCCGGTACTGGCCTCATTGCTGCATGCCCACTGCAGTGAGCAACAGTGTCCTGTCCCACCCGGAATCATAGAATCATAGAATATCAGGGTTGGAAGGGACCTCAGGAGGTCTTCTAGTCCAATCCCCTGCCCAAAGCAGGACCAATCCCCAACTAAATCATCCCAGTCAGGGCTTTGTCAAGCCTGACTTTAAAAACCTCTGAAGAAGGAGATTCCACCACCTCCCTAAGTAACCAGTGGTGAGCTGGAGCCGGTTCGCACTGGTTCGCGGGAACCGGTTGTTAAATTTAGAAGCCCCTTTAGAACTGTGTGGGACAACTGGTTCTAAAAGGGCTTTTAAATTTAACAACCGGTAAAGCTCCGGCAGCTCTCCGCCCCGCCCCCGGCCCCAGCTCACCTCCGCCTCCTCCCCTGAACGCTCCATCCCTCTTCTCCTCCCCCTCCGACGCTTCCCACGAATCAGCTGTTCACGTGGGAAGCCTGGGAGGGCTGAGAAGCAAGTGGCGGCTTCACGCAGATGAGCTGGGGGGCGGAGGGGGGGCGCGAGGAGGGTTCCAGGGAGGCGCTGCGTGGTGGCGCGGCCTGGCTGACCTGCTCCGCCCTGGCCCTGGCCGACCTGCCCCGGCCCCAGCCCCGGCTCCAGCCCCGCCCCGGCTGAGCGGCTCCGGCCCGGCCCCGCGGCGCAGCTGTTGCGCCACCAGCCACCTCCAGGCAGTGCGGTAAGGGAGCAGGGAGGGGTGTTGGATAGAGGGCAGGGGAGTTCGGGGTGGTCAGAGGGCAGGGAACAGGGGGATTGAATGGGGGCAAGGGTCCTGGGGGGCAGTCAGGAAGGAGCAGGGGTTGGATGGGGCGGTGGGAGGCAGTCAGGGGCGGGAGTTCCAGGGGCAGTCAGGGGACAGAGAGAAGGGGTAGTTGGATGGGGCAGGGGTTCCGGGGGGGCATCAGGAATGAGAGGAGGGCGGGCATCAGGAATGGGGCAGGGGTCCCGGGGGGGGCATCAGGAATGAGAGGAGGGGTTGGATGGGGCGGTGGGGGACAGTCAGGGGACAGGGAAGGGGGGTGGATGGGGCAGGTGTCCAGGGTGTATGTGTCAAGGAATGCGGGGGGGTTGGATGGGGCAGGAGTCCCGGGGGGCGGGGGCAGACCACGACCCCCTCGTTGGGTGGGGAGGAGGGAACCGGTTGTTAAGATTTTGGCAGCTCATCACTGTAAGTAACCCATTCCAGTGCTTCACCACCCTCCTAGTGAAAAAGTTTTTCCTAATATCCAACCTAAACCTTCCCCACTGCAACTTGAGACCATTACTCCTTGTTCTGTCATCTGGTACCACTGAAAACAGTCTAGATCCATCCTCTTTGGAACCCCCTTTCAGGTAGTTGAAAGCACCTATCAAATCCCCCCTCATTCTTCTCTTCTGCAGACTAAACAATCCCAATTCCTCCAGCCTCTCCTCATAAGTCATGTGCTCCAGCCCCCAATCATTTTTGTTGCCCTCCACATCCTTCTTCTAGTGTGGGGCCCCAAACTGGACACAGTACTCCAGATGAGGCCACACCAATGCCGAATAGACGGGAATGATCACGTCCCTAGATCTGCTGGTAATGCCCCTACTTATACAGCCCAAAATGCCATTAGCCTTCGTGGCAACAAGGGCACACTGTTGACTCATATCCAGCTTCTCGTCCACTGTAACCCCAGGTCCTTTTCTGCAGAACTGCCGCCTAGCCACTCAGTCCCTACGCTGTAGTAGTGCATGGGATTCTTCCATCCTAAGTGCAGGACTCTGCACTTGTCCTTGTTGAATCTCATCAGATTTCTTTTGGCCCAATCCTCTAATTTGTCTAGGTCCTGCTTTATCCTATCCCTACCCTCCAGCGTATCTACCATTCCTCCCAGTTTAGTGTCATCTGCAAACTTGCTGAGGGTGCAGTCCACGCCATCCTCCAGATTATTAATGAAGATATTGAACAAAACTAGCCCCAGGTCCGACCCTTGGGGCACTCCGCTTGATACTGGTTGCCAACTAGACATGGAGCCATTGATCACTACCCGTTGAGCCCGACGATCTAGCCAGCTTTCTATCCACCTTATAGTCCATTCATCCAGCCCATACTTCTTTAACTTGCTGGCAAGAATACTGTGGGAGACCGTATCAAAAGCTTTGCTAAAGTCAAGGAATAACACGTCCACTGCTTTCCCCTCATCCACAGAGCCAATTATCTCGTCATAGAAGGCAATTAGGTTAGTCAGGCATGACTTCTCCTTGGTGAATCCATGCTGACTGTTCCTGATCACTTTCCTCTCCTCTAAGTGCATCAGAATTGATTCCTTGAGGACCTGCTCATGATTTTTCCAGGGACTGAGGTGAGGCTGACTGTCCTGTAGTTTCCCGGATCCTCCTTCTTCCCTTTTTTAAAGATGGGCACTATATTAGCCTTTTTCCTGTCATTCGGGACCTCCCCCGATCGCCATGAGTTTTCAAAGATAATGGCCAATGGCTCTGCAATCACATCCGCCAACTCCTTTAGCACCCTCGGATGCAGTGCATCCGGCCCCATGGACTTGTGCTTATCCAGCTTTACTAAATAGTCCTGAACCACTTCTTTCTCCACAGAGGTCTGGTCACCTCCTCCCCATGCTGTGCTGCCCAGTGCAGCAGTCTGGGAGCTGACCATGTTCGTGAAGACAGAGGCAAAAAAAGCGTTGAGTACATTAGCTTTTTCCACATCCTCTGTCACTATGTTGCCTCCCTCATTCAGTAAGGGGCCCACACTTTCCTTGACTTTCTTCTTGTTGCTAACATATCTGAAGAAACCCTTCTTGTTACTCTTAACATCTCTTGCTAGCTGCAACTCCAAGTGTGATTTGGCCTTCCTGATTTCATTCCTGCATGACTGAGCAATACTTTTATACCCCTCCCTGGTCATTTGTCCAATCTTCCACTTCTTGTAAGCTTCTTTTTTGTGTTTAAGATCAGCAAGGATTTCACTGTTAAGCCAAACTGGTTGCTTGCCGTATTTACTATTCTTTCTACACATCGGGATGATTTGTTCCTGCAACCTCAATAAGGATTCTTTAAAATACAGCCAGCTCTCCTGGACTCCTTTCCCCCTCATGTTATTCTCCCAGGGGATCCTGCCCATCAGTTCCCTGAGGGAGTCAAAGTCTGCTTTTCTGAAGTCCGGGTCTGTATTCTGCTGCTCTCCTTTCTTCCTTGTGTCAGGATCCTGAACTCGACCATCTCATGGTCACTGCCTCCCAGGTTCCCATCCACTTTTGCTTCCCCTACTAATTCTTCCCTGTTTGTGAGCAGCAGGTCAAGAAGAGCTCTGCCCCTAGTTGGTTCCTCCAGCACTTGCACCAGGAATTTGTCTCCTACACTTCCCAAAAACTTCCTGGATTGTCTGTGCACCGCTGTATTGCTCTCCCAGCAGATATCAGGGTGATTGAAGTCCCCCATGAGAACCAGGGCCTGTGATCTAGTAACTTCTGTTAGTTGCCAGAAGAAAGCCTTGTCCACCTCATCCCCCTGGTCTGGTGGTCTATAGCAGACTCTCACCCTTGTTGCTCACACTTCTAAACTTAATCCAGAGACTCTCAGGTTTTTCTGCAGTTTCATACTGGAGCTCTGAGCAGTCATACTGCTCTCTTACATACAATGCAACTCCCCCACCTTTTCTGCCCTGCCTGTCTTTCCTGAACAGTTTATATCCATCCATGACAGTACTCCAGTCATGTGAGTTATCCCACCAAGTCTCTGTTATTCCAATCACATCATAATTCCTTGACTGTGCCAGGACTTCCAGTTATCCCTGCTTGTTTCCCAGGCTTCTTGCATTTGTGTATAGGCACTTAAGATAACTCGCTGATTGTCCTGCTTTCTCAGTAGGAGGCAGGAGTCCTCCCATCTTGTGCTGCTCGTGCTTCCTCCTGGTATCCCATTTCCCCACTTACCTCAGGGCTTTGGTCTCCTTCCCCCGGTGAACCTAGTTTAAAGCCCTCCTCACTAGGTTAGCCAGCCTGCTTGAGAAGATGCTCTTCCCTCTCTTTGTTAGGTGGAGCCCGTCTCTGCCTAGCACTCCTTCTTGGAACACCGTCCCATGGTCAAAGAATCCAAAGCCTTGTCTCTGACACCACCTGCATAGCCATTCATTGACTTCCACAATTCGGCCGACAACAGCCCTGCCCTGACTGACCAAGGGCTCCCCCACCCCAACCTGCTCAGACCCACCAACAACAGCGTCACCCTGACCAAGCAAGGACAGCGTTACCCTGACCAGTTCCGATTGACTGACGACAGGCCCGCCCTACTCCAATTAACCGACAACAGCCCTGCCCCAAGTTGCTCCATCAACCAACAACAGCCCTTCCCCGACCAACCACGGACAGCCCTTCCCCAACCTGCTCCAACTGAAAGACGACAGGCCAGCTCCAATCAACTGATGACAGCCCCACCCCGACCAACAACAGCCCCACCCCTTCCAACTGATGGCATCCCCGCCCAGACTGACAACAGCCCCATCCCTTCTGACTGATGACATCCCCTCCCTGACTGAAACAGCCCCATTCAGACCGACAACAGTCCCATTGAAAATGATCCATGATAGCCTCACCCCACCCTGACCAACAATAGCCTTTCTCCGACCCACGACACCCCATCCCAACTGACTGACGACAGCCCCATTCCGAGTGACCGATGACAGCCCTGTCCCAACCCACGACAGTCCCACCCCAACCAACCAATGACACCTCATCCCAACCAACGACAGCCCCACCCTGCCCCAACTGACAACAGCTCCACCCTGACCGATTACAGGCCCATCCCAATCGATGACAGCCCCATCCCAACCGACCGAACAATAACAGCCCTGCTCCAACTGACTGATGACAGCCCCTGTTGCTACCAACCAATGATGGCCTTGCCTTGTCCCAACCGATGACAGCCCTGTCCCATCTGACTGATGACAGCCCTGGCCTCCCCCCTTAGGCTGAGGGAGGGGCCTTCAGGTGTGGGTGGGCTTGCACCCATTTTAGGGCCTTAATAATTGTTTGTGTTGTCCCTTCACCTATTGTTGGTGGCGGCTGCTGCTGCAGAGTCTAACGTATCAGATGTTAGGCATATTCAGATCATGCATAAGGACTGGGCCCCTCTGGCGAGATACGTGTTTCCCTACTTAGTTTAAAAATTCCACTTCAGGGCCTTGGCTTGAGCTAAAGCTCCGAGCAGCTTGTTATCTGTGGGGCAGCGTCAGAGCTAAGGCAGCTTTGACAATGTTGAATGGTGGAAATGTAGGTGCCCAGGGGACTTAGGCACCTAGGAGGGTTAAGTAGTGCCTGAGCTGTGGCTGTGAAAATGGCAGTGGCACCTCCTGATGGTCTTAGGTGCCTATCTGCCTGTTTAGGTGTCTAAATCCCTTTAAAAATCTGGCCTTAAATATCTAGTTTGTTTGCTTGAGTTTTTAATTTTTTATTTGTAAAGAAAAGTTGCCAGATTTACAACCCTGGAGACAAGTCTCTGTTTAACCCCAGGATGGTGTAGAACTGGCAGGAACTGAAGCACCCTAATGCCCTTTGGCATAAAGAGATCACTTCTACAGGCAGGAAGGAGGTAGTTAAGGCTCATTTATTGCCTGCTCCTGCTCCTACAGAAGTCAGTGTAAGTTTTCCACCGACTTCCATGGAAACAGAATAGGGCCCTGAATCCTTGGCTTTGCTACTGAGACTGCCAGAAAAGGTACCCATTATCATAGTGGTTTTTGTGATGTGGACAATGGTCCACTAGGAACAACACTGTAATAAGCAATTATTTTCACACAGGCTATGAAACAGTCATTTGATGGCAATGATTGTCAGCCAACCTGGATCAAATTAGAATGAATACTCTAGTGGAAAAAGGCTGTGTGTCACAATAGCAATCCTCCAAGCCTGCCACATTCCTAATTTGTTTGTTATAAAATCTACTACTCTATCACCAAGAAAGCTTTTTTTTTAAAATAAAAACAACACTAGCTGCTAGCCTTGTGCCACAAACAAAAACACTTGTGCTCCTCATGCTGTCTCTGAGCCAGAAATTAACTAATTAAAGACTTCTTTTCTCAGAAATGTGTTGGCATCAATCAGAGGTGCTGGGGCACAAACACAGATGCTATGGTCTGATAAGGCATTTTATAAAATTGAAGTGGCAGTTAAACAAAACAGCTGTATTAATCTCAGCTGTATTCAGAGCATCAGGGATGGGGCAAATCAATGATTCCTAAATGGAAAGAATACAAAATTGGTAGGGGAAAATAATCATTTTCAAACGTCTAAAAGGGTATCCCAAACAATGGAGGGAAAAAAAGCAAACATTAAAATCCAAATAAACTCAGTGGATGGGGATTTCATGAGCCTTTTGTTGATTTCATAAACTGTTTTTATCGTTTTAAAATCTCACATTACAATTTTTTTAACTTTGTTGAACTTTTAAAGGGCCAGATTCTGATACCTGTGCTCATGTGGAACAGTATCTTATTCCATGAATGACCCCCACTGATTGTCCAGCACATGGTGCCATGATGAATCATATTATCAAACAGAAGACTCAACTATGTCTCAAAATAGATACGTCATAACTACAGGGTTAACTGCACCTGGGGCCCCTTTCTGGTACCTCTGAGGGCACATCTTCAGGTGTTAGGTCTTATGCCTTTACTTGTCTGAGGCTGGAATTTTGCAATTCTCCCACTCCTCGACTGAGCCCTGTATATCAATTGTTCTCACCCTGATAGTCCAACTGAGTTCAGGCACCTCCAGTTCTTCCCTTCGAGAGTCTGTGACCATGGAATACAGTGATCAGACTGCCTTCTTAAAACAAAAGTATCATTTATTTTAGCCGTAAGAACAAAGCTTTTAGATAAATAGGATTTTAAATCAACATCATACATACATCTATCTTACCTAAAGATTTACCATCCCCTGATGCTAACTTAGGCAGGGCTAGCTTCTTCAGACACCCCCATTGGGGTCCTGTTTCTCAGACTATCTCCCCTGAATGATCACTGCCTCTCTCTTGAGAGAAGGTCTTTTTAACCCTGTCAAAGTTCTTTTGTCCTTCTGTGTTAGGGTGCCTTTTCCTGTTCTGGTCCAAACCAGTTTTGTAGGTTTGCTGGAGAATAGGCAAAATCATAAAAGCTAATAGTTCTGGCCTCAACTCTTAAATGTTTGCTTATCTAGAGCTATTTTTTCCTTGCTACCTGTTTTTCTAGACAGACTCCTGTTGAGTTAAATCAATATAGTCATACAGGAAACACCCCAATAACTAGGCCAACATAAAGTATTCATAAATCCTAATTTCACCTGAAAATCAGGACATGTCTAACTGCCAACATTTCTTCAAGGAATTAATTCTGCCTGCAAAATTGCATCTGCAATTAATTGCAGGCACAAATTTCTGAGTGCAAATTTGGAAGCTGGCTTTAAATATCAGCTTCCTGGTGTCAGGTAACACCTATTTTCCACACAGGAAAGCCTCACTTTTTCCTTCGGTGGTGTATATTTGACATGGACAGTGAGACAGTTGCCGGCTTACAGTATATTCTTGAGGCTCCCCTGCACTTCTTTTTAATAAAGACGTCTTACTATGCATAGCTTGTTCAAGTATGAAAACTTTGCATACGCGTACGCTGCCAGGCATCAAAATTATTCTGAAGTTACTTGCAACTGCAACCTTTTACACAAAACTGTCTTAGCCCTCCTGTTTTAGTGGATTTTAATTCCTGTTGAGATGCTGATATGACAAGTCTTATAAGATCATTGCAAGTAACTTCAGAATAATTTTGATGCCTGGCAGCTTACACATATGCAAAGTTTATTTTTAATGGAGAAGGTGCAGTTTTGATGGAGCTAAATGTCCCACATTACTTTATTGTAGTGACATGTCAGATAAATGATGTCCACCATTTGTGAAATAAGAGTTCCTGAACAATCATGACTACTGCTTTCCAGTACAATGTAGAACGACACCCATAATGGATATAACACACTGGGTCTCCAAGAGCAAATTGACCGGCAGCAGGTGAGTCATTTTCTTTTTTGATGGCTATCCAGCAACAGCCATCTTTGGAAGAGGAGGTGAACAGGACCACCGCAAACTTGACAAACAAGTCCACTGGAACAAATTCTCCCTCAGCTAGCACCATGTTTGAGCCAGAACCAATCCTCCCTGATTTCGAGATACTGTCAAAATATGTATCATCCTCTGTAATTTTTTGGATGGGTTATGACAGGCATTGGTCATAATGTATCCACCTCTACAATCTCAGCTCTGACACTGACTCCCTCATGGCTATGGGAAAGATGCTTAATCTCTCTGTGTCTGTTTCTCTATCGATAAAACGGGGATAATAACAACTTAACTACCTCATAGCTCTGTGGTGAGGCTTAATTAGCTAATGTCAGTAAAGCTGTTTGAAGATGAAAAATGATAGGTGTTTATTATGATCTATGTATGTATTAGGCAGGCCAGACAGATGATATGAAAGAGACACAATCAGGAAAACATGTTGCCATTCAGCAAACAAATTACCTGCATTCTAAACCAATCATCTTCTCACGATCAGACAGCACTGTGGATACCCCCATGTTTTAAGCAGTCTGATTTTGCTGTTAGTATCATCTCATGCATCTGAAAGAACACTGGGAAAACTTTATAGTTTAAGGATTTGTTTTTTCTCCTGCAACAGGCATGTTCTCTCATCAAACCAAACAAATAATAATAATAATTTAAAAAACCTTAGGCAGAAACAAAACAGATTACTAACTGTAAAAATAATATCAAATAATACTTACCATTTCCATTGCCCTTTCCCAGTGAGGCTCTCAAAGGGAAGGATAAGTATTATCCCCACTTTAAAGGTGGGGAAACTGAGACACCAGGAATGGAATTGATTTATCCAAAGTCTCTCTCACACACACACTGCAAGATTGTGAACCTCTTTGTCAATAGATATGTCTTCACTGCAGAGTTAATGCAGATGATCAGCATCCAGGTCTGAGCACCCAGGTTAACCTAGGTATGAGCAGCCACACTGCAAAGCCACACTCGAGTTACTCTGTCCTCACTGGTGCTGCGCTCATCCGTGTGTATGTGTCACTAGGATTTCTGGAGGCCTGTTCCGTGGTTCTTTGTGAAGCATTAAGCTGAGCTGCAAATTGTGGGCAAACTTGTCTCTCCTTCTGGGCACACAGGCAGAAGAAGTGTGGGAAGGCACTGGAGGGCTATCAGCATGCAGGTGGTTCAGACTGCCTCTTTACTACAAAATAGGCAGGTTACCAGCCTAAGGGTACGTCTATACCCAGCCGCTAGTTCGGTGGCTGGCAATCGAACTTCTGGGTTCGACTTATCGCGTCTTGTCTGGACGCGATAAGTCGAACCCGGAAGTGCTCGCCGTCGACTGCGGTACTCCAGCTCAGCGAGAGGAGTACCGCGGAGTCGACGGGGGAGCCTGCCTGCCACGTGTGGACCGAGGTAAGTTCGAACTAAGGTACTTCGAACTTCAGCTACGTTATTCACGTAGCTGAAGTTGCGTACCTTAGTTCGATTTGGGGGTTTAGTGTAGACCAAGCCTAAGAGGTTTTTCTGTGTGGACAGGAGGGGGCTTAGGGGAAACACCCAAGTAAAAGCCTGGGTTAACTCAACAGTGCAGACATACCCAGTGGGACTACTCCTGGGAGAAGCTGCTCACAACGGGAATAAGGAGGTCACAATCTGGCCCATAGACAGCCAGTGGCAGTCTGAAACAGAATCCAACTTTCCTGTCTCACAGCCTCTGCTCTCTCCACTAGAGTACACCACACAGCACATATCAGACTAATTAAAATATTCTGTCTGGGATATTGTTTGTAGTATAAGAATGACAGCACAGTTAAAGTATTATTATCTCATTTGAACCACTTTGCATTTCTTCATGGGTCTGTAACCCTTGCCGCTTGCATAGAATCATAGAATCATAGAATATCAGGGTTGGAAGGGCACTCAGGAGGTCATCTAGTCCAACCCCCCGCTCAAAGCAGGACCAATTCCCAACTAAATCATCCGAGCCAGGGCTTTGTCAAGCCGGGCCTTAAAAACCTCCAAGGAAGGAGATTCCACCACCTCCCTAGGTAACGCATTCCAGTGCTTCACCACCCTCCTAGTGAAATAGTGTTTCCTAATATCCAACCTAGACCTCTCCCACTGCAACTTGAGACCATTGCTCCTTGTTCTGTCATCTGCCACCACAGAGAACAGCCGAGCTCCATCCTTTTTGGAGCCCCCCCCTCAGGTAGTTGAAAGCAGCTATCAAATTCCCCCCTCATTCTTGTCTTCTGGAGACTAAACAATCCCAATTCCCTCAGCCTCTCCTCATACGTCATGTGCTCCAGACCCCTAATCATTTTTGTTGCCCTCCGCTGGACTCTTTCCAATTTTTCCACATCCTTCTTGTAGTGTGGGGCCCAAAACTGGACACAGTACTCCAGATGAGGCCTCACCAATGTTGAATAAAGGGGAATGATCACGTTCCTCGATCTGCTGGCAATGCCCCTACTTATACAGCTCAAAATGCCGTTAGCCTTCTTGGCAACAAGAGCACACTGTTGACTCATATCCAGCTTCTCGTCCACTGTGACCCCTAGGTCCTTTTCTGCAGAACTGCTACCTAGCCGTTCGGTCCCTAGTCTGTAGCAGTGCATGGGATTCTTCCGTCCTAAGTGCAGGACTCTGCACTTGTCCTTGTTGAACCTCATCAGGTTTTTTTTGGCCCAATCCTCTAATTTGTCTAGGTCCCTCTGTATCCGATCCCTACTCTCCAGTGTATCTACCACGCCTCCCAGTTTAGTGTCATCTGCAAACTTGCTGAGAGTGCAGTCCACGCCATCCTCCAGATCATTAATGAAGATATTGAACAAAACCGGCCTCAGGACCGACCCCAGGGCACTCCACTTGAAACCGGCTGCCAACTAGACATGGAGCCATTGATCACTACCCGTTGAGCCCGATGATCTAGCCAGCTTTCTATACACCTTACAGTCCATTCATCCAGCCCATACTTCTTTAACTTGGCGGCAAGGGCAACTCTTTTCTAACGAAAGCATTCTTCCATGGTCCTGGTCTCAAACTGAGCTGGAAGGCCATTTCTCTGGCCCCAAGACCTGCTTTTTCCATGATACCTACAAAAAGGTATAGGTTGAGGAACAGATGGGTATAGCTGAGGTGTTCATGTTCATTATTTAAAAAATGTTAAAGTACATAATTTGCATATAAATGTTGCATAATTTGATTGTATCCCTCTTCCTTACACTGTGTACACTGCTTGTCATCTTAGAATGTCAGTTCTTTGAGACAGGGACCATTTCTGCCTCTTCCTGGTACAGCACCACACAATCAGGTGCCCAACGCAGGGACCTCTGGCACTACTACAGTAGAAATAATAACAAAAATAAGGACTCTTTTATTCATTTGGATTCATTTATAATGTGTGAGAGACCATCAACTTAAAAGAGCACCATGCTCGACTGCTAAGCTGTATACCTATGCCAGTAATGTCATTTGATGTTCAGGATTTTATAAATAAAACTGATTTTATTTATGATCATGATATTAACAAGGTTTGTCATCCTACTAGTTAGTGAGTCAAGTTATTTGCTGCCATCATTCTGCACACAAGATTCTTAATGAAGCTAAAATCAATGTCCCAGGATATGGTCCCAAGTTTGAAAGATTAGACAAGATAATAAGATGGGGCTTTCAGAAAATCACAGAATTATCTATTTTTATTTTTTAGCTATACTATTGATGGCATTCAACCTTTTTTTTTAAATCATAAAATGGCCTGGTTTTACTTTATTGTTGTGTTTGAAAAGAATCTAATTAGGAAATTGTAGATCTCATGTTTCGACCGCATTGAAATGTTTGAGCTTTGTGATTAACAGAACTGGCAATAGATAACAGTGTAAACAATCCTGGCTAAATGTATTTTGATTAAGTAAGTTTAGAGTACATTTTCTTAAGACACATTTGGCCATGTTCTGCCTGGTACTAGATGTATATGGGTGGAAAAATTGCAGCATTTTTCCAAGCAGGAGGCATGAGATTGCTACAAGCTATAGCCTCCACCATGGTATTAATTAGCGTGTCTCACCAACCAGAGCTGTAATATTTGTAAATGAAATTCTAGAAAGGCATCAGCAAAGAACAGGGTGATGAAGCCAAATGGAAAACATAAACCAGTAAAAGGCTTAGCTAGCTAGAAGTGCAAGCTCAGCCTTTGAAGTCAGTTCAAGTACTGCATGCTTTAATTTTGGTGTAATCTTGTGATGAAGGGTACAAACAAGAACTCAGAAACAGCTTTTGTAACTTTTGGCCCACTTGTAGATGAATCAGTTTGTTGATGGTTACCAGTGATTGTGCAGCCAACAAAGCTGTGGTCTTCATTAAGTTAGATTTGAATAATTGGCTTCAGTGGAAGTTTTGGGCGCAGAGGGAGTGCAGTGTCATGCCCCAAATCATACTTTAATAGAGGATGAGCATTTGAATTCAGAGGAAGCTGTGTATCTCAGTAACGTGGAAACCCAGATACTTCTTTATAACTCTGTATTGGTGGTTTTCCTTTGCTTTTTTTCTGTTGGCCTCAGCTGTAGAGCTGAGGTGGCACAGGATCTAGTGCTGTCTTGGCATTTCAATACCTGGATGGTGGGTAAAGAATGAAAGGACCAGCTGGGTTATATTGCTCTGGCCCTATGGATAGCTTTCTTAGGGCCTACTACTGCCAGATGCTGAGCATCAACAAAGATACCAATGAAGTCAGTGGGAACTGAGGTTGCTCAGAACTTGCCAGATCAGGCAGCCAGACATTACGAGGGCCCAGGAATGGCCTAAACACAAATACCATTACTGGGAGATACACACACACACTTATTTTTTATGTCAAACATTGGTTATTATTTCTCCAGGTCGAAAACAGTAACTCATTAGTCTGAAAGTCTGTGGCCAGCAGTTAGCTATCTGCTGTTAATTGCTACTCAGTAAAACCTATGTACCTATTTTGGGAGGAAAGAATAAAGAGAGAGTTACTCTTCTCTTGTAGCTGTTTCACTTAAAGCAGGGGTGCATTTTCTTTCCCCAGATGGTGATACATGAGTACAGAGCAGTTAAGGAGGAATAACTCTGGACCAAGGTAGTATTATATCTGCATCCTCTGAGATGCAAATGGGTCAAGAACCAAACACTTTAACCCAGTGGTCTCCAAACTTTTCACAGTCATGCCCCCCCTTATGCCTGTCCATGCCCACCCGCCTGGGAGCTGGGGCCAGGAGTGGGGCCCCGGCTGGGAGGGAAGCATGGACAGGAGTAAGAGGGCCAAGGCTGAGGCTGCAGTATGGGGTGGGTCTGGGGCCAGGTCGGGGAATAGAACTGCAGCTGGGAGCCGTGGCTGGGGGCGGGAGTGGAGCTGCAGCTGGGGGCCGAGGCTGGGGGTGGGACTGTGGCTGGGGGTGGCAAGGTTGGGAGCCATGGCCCTGGCTGAGGGCGGGGCCGGAACAGGGCTGGGTGGCACTCCCTCCCTGCCCTCTATAGGGGCTGGCCCAGATCCCACCATGCCTCCCTCTACATTCCTCCGCGCCCCCCCCCCCCCCCGAAGAGGGGCACATTCCACAGTTTGGGGACCTCTGCTTTAACCAGATACCATAGTTTAAACAATGATATGGAAGAAAATGGCTGGAAAATTATTAGGGAAGGTGATGTATACTGAACTTAAATCCCTATTGACTGCAACACTGAAATAGTTCACAGAACATACAATTTAATGTTTCATAGATTTTTACATTTTAATATATTCCCAAGCAGCAAAGTTCTAAATTCTCATAGAAATGTGCCAGGTTTGTTTCACAATCTACTTGGTTCACGCATGAATGGTATTCAAGCCCACCAGGATCTTTTGTTTACAAGACTGATGCCTTAATACTTGACCACCATATGGGGGGGGGGGGGAGAAAGGGGGGAGGGGGGGGAATGCATACAGGTAAAGAGTACTAATGAAGACTGAACAATGGTTAGAAAGCTAATTGTTTAATAGATTCATTTACTTAGCTTTGTGTATTTCAGACTAGATTTGTTTGTATAGCTAAAATTAAATCTCTTTATTTGCTTGCCTTGACAGCTACTGTGTTATGTATAAGCCATTGTATATGCTGGTGCATTCCTGACGACTGACAAAGGTGTTTTTTTTTTTAACTTGTTTGTGCTATTGTTTGTTTCATTGAACTTCCTTGCTGAGGACAAGAAGCACTTTTCTTTGTTCAAGAATCCTTTTCTGAGAAGTGATAATTCCTTTAAAAAAATCTTGTTAACAAAAGATCTTCAAACAGATATTGCACAAAATAGTTTTAAGAGAGAAAGAAAAATCCCAAATTTAAAAAGTGACACTGTTAGTGCATTCCTGTTTTCTTTTGACGTTTCAGAAATGAAAAGTTAAAATGAGTACATACAGTTCAGCAGAATACTAAATAACTACATGTTCTAAACAAATATTTAATTAACACGCGGAACAAGCAACAGCATCAACATTTTTAGTTTCTTTAAAAAAATAAACATTTTTTATTCAAAAGTAGAAAAATAGTAGCAAATCCAACATAAAAGCGTGTGCATTAGAGAGGTTAAAAACCTTGGCTAACTGATTATTTAAAATAGAAACAAGACCTCATATTTATACCTAGAATATCCATATCATGTTTTGGCAAGTCCAATAAACCTCTGCATATCCCTATCCTTCTCTAGTATCTGGGCAGTGTGGAAAATTATTATTTGGCACTAAAGCAATTCAGTGTATTGTGTATTCATTTTCTAGTTACATTATTATATTGCTAGTGCAAATTGCAGAGTATGAGTACATTTGTTTGAAGGTGGAAAAATTTATATTTTTATGTTTCATATCAGTCCAATTCAGTGATAGAATTTTGTTGCAAGATTTGTTTTCATATTAAAGGAAATATCAATTCTGTCTGGTTTCTAGTTTGGGGACTACAAACTTAAAATATTAGATATGGGTCTGTTCCAATATTGCACATTCAGACAACCTTGTAAATAGGGGTTGAAAATGATCTGAATAGTGATCTGATCTGGACAGATCTGAATAGTGAATTTCCCTGATCCTGGGAATATTCTGAATCAGGTCATTAGAGATAGGTGTGGATGGTGAGCTCAGATCCAAACCCAGACACAGATCTGGAATTTTGGTGCAGACCCATCTCTAAATATATTTACAGAACCTACCAGAACCACTAATAGTCAGCAGACACTTTGATCACAAAGTTTAAAAGTTCTAACTAACCTTTCTTAGCTATAGTCTGAAATGATTTACAGTTGTTAACTGAGCGCACTATAATCAAAAGGTGAAAAAAAAATTGACCAATGAACTATACAGCAGAGCAATTTTCAACCCCTTGGTCAAGTTCATCTTCATGTAACTCCACTGGCTTCCATATATTTACAGCAGGGCTGAATTATGTCACATTATTTAAAATTGGATACAAAAATTATTTCAGGGGTTTTATTAATTATGGGGTGAAATCTTGAAGCACTGACTCTGGTTTCAAACAATTTTTACCCAAGCAAAACATCCATTGCAATCAATAGTTTGAATAAAAACAAAGGGCTTGATTGTGTCTGTCCTTCTAAAGGTTGCAAGTGAGGAGGGCACCAAGAGCCTTTCTTTTGCCTTGCACCCCTGTGTGCGCTAGCTGTTATGGTTGTATAAGGATGAAGGTTTGTAGCTGATATCCTCCATTTTGGCAGGCAGGGTTCTGGACTGCAGGAAGCTGAGGGCTGCAGTCAACACTAGCTTCTGGTTTCAAAATTTGGTAGTTAAATACAAGTTCTCCAGGCCTTAATAAGAACAACACAACCCCCAGCACAGGGACTATAAGACTACTCCCAGCTAGTAGCCTCTCAAGCATGGCTACTAGAGGTGATGCGAGGAGAGGGGGCATGTGGGGTCACATGCCCCCCCCAGATTGCTTGGTCCCATGGTGCAGATGGGCCCCCCTCCCTGTGGAGCTGCTGAGCTGGCAGGGCAGGGAGAGGAATAGCTGGGAGCTGCTCAGAGGTGCTGCTGCTTTAACTATGCTGGGAGAGACAGAGGAACAGGTGGGAGCCGCACAAAGGGGTAGCTGCTTTCCTGGCTCGGGGGGGGGGGGGGGGGGGGGGCGGCGGGGGGGGGGGGGTATATGACTCTAGTTCAGGGGTGGGCAAACCTTTTGGCCTGAGGGCCACATCTGGGTATGGAAATTGTATGGCGAACCATGAATGCTCACAAAATTGGGGGTTGGGGTGCAGGAGGAGGTGAGGACTATGGCTGGGGGTGCAGGCTCTGAGTTGGGGCCAGAAATGAGGATTTCAGGGTGTGGGAGGGGGCTCTGGGCTGGGGCAGAGGAGTAGGGTGGGGGGGAGGGGAGAGGGCTCTGGGGATGGGGCTGGGGTTGGGGGTGCAAGAGGGTGCTCCGGGCTGGGACAGAGGGGTTTGGAGGGCGGGAGGTGGATCAGGGCTGGGGAAGGGGGTTGGGGTGCAGGAGGGGGCCGGGGTACAGGCTCCGGGCGGTGCTTACCTCAAGCAGCTCCCAGAAGCAGAGGCATGTATCTTCTCCAGCTCCTATGCAGAGCCACAGCCAGGCGACTGCATGCTGCCCTGTCCGCAGGCGCTGCCCCTGCAGCTCCCATTGGCCGCAGTTCCCTGCCAATGGGAGCTGTGGGGGCAGCGCTTGGGGCGGGGGCAGTGTGTGGAGCCCCCTGGCTGCCCCTATATGTAGGAGCCAGAAGGGGGACATGTCGCTGCGTCCAGGAGCTGCACAGAGTTGGGCAAGCCCCCAACCCCGCTCCCTGGCTGGAGTGCCAGAGTGGGGCATGCCCTGGATCCCGCTGCCCAGCGGGAGCTCGAGGGACGGATTAAAATGACCGGAGGGTCGGATGCGGCCCCCGGGCCATACTTTGCCCACCCCTGGGGTTGTGCCCCCCCCATTGTCAGTAGGCATGTATCATCTATGAATGACAGCCACCCCCAAAGGATCAGAATGTAGAAAAGGCAATGGCCAGCAGCATTGGCTGGATACACTAGGAAGATCATTCTGCTCCCCTTTAAAGGGTAGTGCAGCGGCCAATCCTGCCTGCATATCAGGGAGCTAATATGGATCTATGCCTTACCATCACAATCGAGGCCTATTTATTTCAGCTGTAGCAACTTGCATGTAACTTGTTGTGAGGAGCATGGGTTACAGGAGGGAAGAGTTTAGGTGAAGCAACAGGAAGTCAGTCTGGGTGCACATGGCTGGAATGCTAGCTGCAGTTATGACATCTCTGTAAATTCTGTAAATAATCCTTTTAATAAAGAGTCAGTTTAGCTTTAGAAACACAGAGTTGTCTTCTGTTATTAATCAGCATATGGTATATGAAACATCAGCCATTCATCACACAGTTTTATAGCTTGTGTCATACATTGGCAGGTTTGCAGGCTGAGAGATATGTATAGGGCCTGATCCTGAAGCAGGGGCAGCGGATTCTTCCTAAAAGTGTGGGGGAGGATGAGGCCCCACGCCCTCTGTGGCCCTGCCCCCATGTCCTCTTCCCCCCAACCCTCCGCCCCCTGGCCAAGCCAGAAGTCGGAGTTAGGCCTGGGACCCTGGGCAGGTGAAGAGTCTGCAGCTACCCATAGCTGCCTGCGCAGCTGTTACTCTGACCCGGCTCCAGCTCCAGCTCCAGCTTCCTGCCTGGCCTGTTTGTGGGGCCTCGGGGGCCAGAGAGACACAGCCAGGCCATGTTAAGAGCCGTCCGGGCAGCTGTGGGCCCTCTATCTGCACTGGGTGGGAGGCCCAGGAAACGTGGATGCGGGCCAGGGGCTGCTCTTGGGCTCACCCCAGCCCGGACAGGTGGAGGGTCCACAGCTCCCCACAGCAGCCCAGGCTCCCCAAGCTGGGCTTCAGCTTCTGGCCTGGCCAGGAAGCAGGGTTTCAAGGGGAAGAAGAGGGTCTCAAGGGGAGAAGGAGGGGCTGGCGAAAAGTGGACAGGCCAGGCACATCCACTTTCAAAAGTGGGAGGGCCTTGCCCCCACTCCATTCTGATGCCGCTCTCCTGAAGTCCTTGTTCAGTCAAAACTTCTTTTGAACTCAAGGGGAGTTTTGAATGAATAATTTCATGGCTGGGCTTTTAAAAATAAACTGTCCACTCTAGGCAAAGAATATAAATGATTTTCATAAAAAATGCCAGATTTGATGAGAGAAATGTGAAGTAATATGGTAAAGGTACTTAGTATAAATACCTATATATTCAAAACGTCAATTAAGAAAATTCCAAACAGTTTCAATATATTTAGGCTTGGAAGGATTAATTTTTTATTGGTAAATGTCAGTGAACATCGATTACACCCACAAATGTATGAAAACATATTTCCATCAATAATAATTGAAATTTACAGAGAGACACAGAAAAATGCTGCTTGAGAACTTATTAAGAGTTTGATTTAAGGATATTTACTTTGAATATTTTGACATGTGATGTTTCCAATTTGTGTTTTAACAGCTCTGAAGCTTAAAGTTTTTGAATCTGTGTCTACTGACATTAAATAATAATTGCCTGACCCACCCACCCCAAAATTTCCCACAGCTGTGAAAATTTCAGTTGATAAACATTGGAAAAAATGCTTATTGATATTGTCCTTCAAAATGATAAAAAAATAAAAATCAGATTCTGCTAAGCCTAAATGTATTGTATCCCATGGCACTAAACAAGAAAAGTATATGTTCAAATAAGTGTAATTAGACTCTGTGTTTTGACCACCGCTAGAGCAGAATAATCACCAATCAGGTTGGAATGGTTTCTGATATTGCATCTCGCCAAATAACAGGAGTTTTCCCCTCAAGCTGTAGCAACAAACTCCATACAAAACTCTTGTTCTGATAGAACCCTACAGTTTTCTAAGGGCTGGTCTACACTAGGAGGGGGATCGATCTAAGATACGCAACTTCAGCTACGTGAATAGCGTAGCTGAAGTCGAAGTATCTTAGATCGAATTACCTGGGGTCCTCACGGCACGGGATCGACGGCCGCGGCTCCCCCATCGACTGCGCTACTGCCACTTGCTCTGGTGGAGTTCCAGAGTCGACGGTGAGCGTGTTCGGGGATCGATATATCGTGTCTTAACGAGACGCGATATATCAATCCCAGATAAATCGATTGCGGGTAGTGAAGACGTACCCTAAAAGGCACATTTGATCAAAGCCAAGGTACCTATGGTTGAAGCTAATGGAAATGAAGTGTGTTTTGACAAAAAGAAGAGCTCTTAGACATACATAATGCAACTTTTTTACTTCTTTAAAAAAATATTGACTGCATTTAGTGCGTAAGAAAAGTGCTGGATCGGCAGCCCTAGCCCTGATTTATGCATAGAACAGGGAAAGCCAAAGGCAGTGCTGACATTCCTATTTGTAGAGTGACCTAGAGCAGTGGTTCTCAAACTAGGGCCGCCTCTCGTTCAGGGAAAGCCCCTGGTGGGCCGGGCCGGTTTGTTTACCTGCTGCGTCTGCAGGTTCGGCCGATCGCGGCTCCCACTGGCCGCAGTTCACCGCTCCAGGCCAATGGGGGCTGCAGGAAGGGCGGCCAGCACGTCCCTCGGCCCGCACTGCTTCCTGCGGGCATGGCAGGTAAACAAACCAGCCCGGCCGCCAGGGGCTTTCCCTGAACAAGTGTCAGCCCTAATTTGAGAACCACTGATCTGGAGTACTTGTGGCACCTTAGAGACTAACAAATTTAGTCATATATGCATCCGAAGAAGTGGGCTGTAGTCCACGAAAGCTTATGTTCTAATAAATTTGTTAGTCTCTAAGGTGCCACAAGTACTCCTGTTCTTCTTTTTGAGGATACAGACTAACACGGCTGCTACTCTGAAACTGATCTAGAGTAATCCCATCTCTTGGGTAAGAAGATAATTTAATCTCCATACCTATTTAATCCTCAGCCTCTCTGCTGAGACTGGTAATTGCCATTACCTGACACCGAATAATGGACTAAAGCTACCAATGCTTTTCAGATACATCACCAAACAGCCATTAGGTGGTAAATTTCAGTCACTATTGGATAAGATTAGTGCCAGTAACCTGGAGCTGAAAGGAGCTCTATCCCCTCAGGCACCCATTCCCCCAAATTTAAACCCAACCCAGCCTCCTTCTGTCTAAAACAAATGTATAAAAATGATGATATATTCCTTATATTTGGTGGTTTTAATAACACATGAGCCTCATCAGATGTGTACTCAACAGGAAACTGGCTACATGTGATTTTTTTTTTATATAACATAGAAATTCAAATGTGAAATGGACTGAGGAACATCAGAGAGACAAGGTGGGTGAGGTAACACCTTTTATAGGACCAACTTCTGTTGGTGAGAGAGACATGCTTTTGAGCCACACATAGCTTTGCTTCAGGTCTGGGAAAGGTACTCCAAGGGCAGGTCTTCACTACAGGGGGGGTGTGGGTTGATTTAAGATACTCAAATTCAGCTCCGCGGCTCCCCGTCGATGGCGCTTACTCCCAGCTCCGCTGGTGGAGTAAGAATGTCGATTTGGGGAATCGATTGTCACGTCCCGACAAGACGCGATAATTCGATCCCCGAGAGATCGATTTCTACCCGCCCATTCAGGCGGGTAGTGTAGACCTAGCCTAAGTGTCCCAGCTAAATGCAAGGTGGAATAGATTGTTTAGCATAAGTATTTAGTACATATTGTAAGTGAGCATTCAAGGTAGAGTGACCCATTAACTCCTCTGAGTCATAGGACAAAAAGGGGGGGTTAGTGGTTACAGTTTGTTGTAATAAGCCATAAATTCAGTGTCTCTGTTCTGGCAATGATTTTAGTGTCTAGCAGAATTCTGAATTTAAGCTCCCAGGCTCATCATTTGAAAGTGTTGTGCAGGTTTCTTTTGAGGATGACTGATAGGTCAGATATAGAGTGATTGCTGTGTGACGCTCTCTGGGGGAACTTTGAGTTCATAAAGCAATGAATGGATTGTACCAGCCTTGCAAAATTCTAATCACTCACTGAGAGAAGTATTTTTTTTTAAAATAGCAAGTAAGGTAATTTTTTCATCATCATCATCGTCATGGTAATGGGTGGGAGAGTAGTTTTTGTGCTTGGGCTGGTAAATGTTCGTGACAATATTGCAAGGCTGGAATACATTCATGTGGAGTTTTATCATCTGTGACATATGTCTGGATAATAGGCTTCATTTAATAAGTAATCCAAGTATGACTCAAGTAAAAAGCTACTAATGAAAGATAAACATTGTCTTCATGCTATTTAACTGTTTCAAAATACCATGTAGGCGAGAATACAACAAATGAGAAACAGACCATCAGTCTGCAACATTTCATAGCATGCCACACACTTCCCAGAATACAGGTAGCGTCACTCACTGACTTTTAGACTAAGACATGCCACTGCCTTGGCGGCATGGCACAGCTCTCCTTTACCTTTCACTTTAATGAGAGGTAGGCCACATGCCCCTGCATGTGCTCTGCTAGCTGCAAACTGTTGCAAGGTGTGCTGTTCAGGCATACAAATGCAGAAATAATAGAACCAAAAGTCTATCTGAACTTTAGGAAGTTCTGTATACATGTGATGGCTGGGCCTGAACCCATGAAAGTGAAGTTATTCTCTCTTTGCCCTCAACCCTGCAGAAGCCCTTCCATAGGAGCTCCATATGGTTCCAGCTCTCTGAGCTTAAGAAAGAAAAAGGGGCTCCAGATTCCCCCCCGCAGCCCACATGCTGCATTAATTTCCCACAGCCTATCACTCTGCGCTGTGGAATGAATCCTTTATAGGGAGGGGCTCTAGGAACAGCAGAGGGCAAGGATGTTCTTGGTAGGCTGGCTACATGGGAGAACAGTGGATAGTCCGGTCTCTGGCAGATCCCTGAGATTCACATGGATCCTTGCCTTCTTCCACTGGGCGTGGGGAGAGAAAAACCCCATCCTATAATTGGAATAATTCCTAGGAATCGCCACAAACTGGAACTCAGTGAATTTCTTTTCCCAGACCTGGGTTATGCCCAAGTACAGCAGAAGCCACTAACTTTGTGGCTTGGAATCATATTGACTGAACAACAGGGCTAGGGTTTGGTTTTGACAGCTCTGAAATCTCATGAATCATTGTCAGTCAATGGAAGTTGCATGCGAGTATATAAAGGCAGAATCGGGGTCATAGTACACAAAACCACGCTGCTTGACAATTATAGAATCAAAGACAGGGGGATCCTTTAGCACAGAGGTGGGCAAACTTTTTGGCCTGAGGGCCACATTGGGGTTGCAAAACTGTATGGAGGGCCAGGCCAGGCCGGGCTGTGCCTCCCCAAACAGTCTGGCCCCCGTCCCCTATCCACCCCCTCCCACTTTCCACCCCCTGACTGCCCCCCTCAGAACCCCCGACCCATCCAAACCCCCCTGCTCCTTGTCCCCTAACCGCCCTCTCCTGGGACCCCCTCCTCTAACCGCCCCTGGGACCTCACCCCCTATCCAACCTCCCCTGCTCCCAGTCCCCTGACTGCTCTGACCCCTATCCACACCCCCGCCCCTTGACAGGCCCCCTGGGACCCCACGCCTATCCAACCCCCCTCTGTTCCCCATCCCCTGACCCCTATCCACACCCACACCCTGACAGGCCCCCCGGGACTCCCACGCTTATCCAACCACCCATCTCCCATCTCCTGACCGCCCCCCAGAACCTCCGCCCCATCCAACCCCCTGGCCCAGACCCCCTTACCATGCCGCTCAGAGCAGCATGTTTGGCAGCCACGCTGCCCAGCTGGAGCCAGACACGCTGCCGCGCTGCTCGGCAGGAGCGTGCAACCCCGCCGCCCAGAGCGCTGCCCGTGTGGCGGTGTGGCTGCGAGGGAGCTCAAGGGCTGGGCAGGACAGTCCCGTGGGCCGGATGTGGCCCGCGGGCCGTAGTTTGCCCATCTCTGCTTTAGCAAATGCATTGTGCTGTATTTAAGATGGTGTAGCACTTACGCACTAGCTCAGGTACTGAAGAAGCTGAATCCAATTGTAAGATCTTTGGGGCAGAAACCACATCTACCTGTGTGTTTATATGTGTGATTGTACCTAATCCTGATGGCAGCCTCTAGGCACCACCCAGCGTAAATAAGAACAACATTATATTGCCATTGAGTATGATTCTAGCATCTGTTGGCTCTTAAATATCCCAACTGATTATCTGTGCTCTGAAAACATGAGTGGAAAACAAACCACACATTATTTATTTTGACTGCTAGCTCGTCCCAAGGCCGCCATAATTCATTATCTCTGCGTTCTGTTCTTCATTTAGGTTTTAAATCCTCCTGCAAAGGATAACAGAATACCATTAGCAAGGCGGCAGCCATGGGGAAGGGATGGAACTTGCAATCACCAAGTTATCAAGAGGCTTTAGTTCATATCTAGGCAGTAATGAGATGTGCTGCTCTTTGGTAATACAAGAAGGAGAGGAGCAGTGCTAAGCGTGAGCTGCGTTCCTGTGTCACGGGCAGAGTCACAAGAGCAGGCAATCACATCACAATCAGAGTCTCACGGCCATCCTAAGGCAGCCAAAACCCTGGGTTGCTTGTGGGGAAAAGGAAGGGACGGAAAAGGAGATGGAGTACTAAGGAAGTTGGTGGGGCAACGGAAGTTAGCAAGGAAATGGGATGGGATGAGAGGAAGACAGGAAAGGGGACTGATAATGAGGGACCAAAGGTGTGGGAGTCATTTAGAGAGCATAAAGGAGGACAGAGTCGTGAAAGGAGGGGTTGAACAGGCCAAAAAACCATGGGAAAGAAAGAAAGAATTTGAAACAGAGATAAAGAAAATCTAGCCTGTTGCATATTGCTCCTTCTGCTGGTCACAGACAAAAGGTATTGCCTCAAGAAGGGCCCATCCAGGCACTGCGAAGTGCAGTAGCGATAGGGAAGGGTCGAGTCCACCTTGCCTAAAGTAGGAAAATTAAAATAAAGCAATAAAAGATTAAGGGAAAACTGAGGGCTTGTTTACACTTACCGGGGGATTGACGCGTGGTGATCGATGCATTGGCAGTCGATTTAGCAGGTCTAGTGAAGACCCGCTAAATCGACTGCAGCTCACTCTCCTGTCAACTCCTGTACTTCACCTAAATGGGAAGCGCAAGGGGAGTCAACGGGAGAGCGTTTCCCGTCGACATAGCGTAGTGTGGACCCTGCGATAAGTAGATCTAAGTACGTCGACTTCAGCTACATTAGTCACGTAGCTGAAGTTGCGTAACTTAGATCAATCTCCCCCTGTAGTGTAGACAAGGCTGAGAGGGAATGGAGGCATGTTTCCATAGACATTATAGTAATTCTCAACTGCATCAATTTAAAAAAAATTCAAGAGAGGCACTGTAGGTTCAGCCTAGCATGAAGGAACCCAGGGGACTCTTAACCTGGGGATTAAAATTGTAGCAAAATCTGTTTTTTTCCTTTGCCATCTCTTTCATTCTCTCTCCTCTACCCTTTTTTATTCTGTTTCAGCTGCTGTGGCAGAGGCGTGGTCTACACTGGGGGTGAGAGAGGGTCGATCTAAGTTATGCAACTTCAGCTATGTGAATAACGTAGCTGAAGTCGACGTACTTAGATTGATTTACGGTGGTGTCTTCACTGCTGCCGCTCCCCTGCGCCTCTTGCGGCGGAGTACAAGAGTTGACGGGAGAGCACTCAGGGATCGCGATAAAGCGACCCCCATTAGCTCGATTGCTGCCTGCCGATCCGGCAGGTAGTGCAGACATACCCAGAGTTAGTCTCTAGCTAGCTCTGAGTCATAATCTGAGAATTTCAGAATCCAAGGATGTAATTCAACTATGAATACCAAACAGAAGCAGATTATTAACTCTTCGGGACTCACTTCCCACATCTTTGGGAAGATTGGACTGTTTATCCCAAATCAGACTAGTATTTGATGAAGTGATGGATTTCTCTGGATTTGCAGTGAAGTCAGGCTTCAAACAGGTCGTGGATGAGACACCTGTATAAAGAAAGCAATTTGAAATTAAGGGAAACTGTGCTTTTGCTTAGGATAAGTGCCTATTTTATGGTCAGATACAATCTCCAAAAAATTAATGGAACACCACAGTTGATTGTATAGTTTTGGGGCATGGACTATGAGGACATTAAATTAAATGCAGACATGAGCTGCTGCAACTCCCAGTACCTTCATGGAGAGAACACTGATAGTGTAATAGAATGTTTATACTTATTTTGTCCACATAAAGTTCAAGTGGCTGTAGTGCAAGGAACTGGGGAGGTAAAATGCAGCCTACAGCACAGAGCTGAAATGCACGGCTGCAGAGTACTCCTCCTTGTCTGCTGTGTCAGTGTACGGGCTGAAACAGTGTGCATTCTCCTCTGTGCTACATGTTCATAGGGTGAGCAGATGTCCCGATTTTATAGGGACAGTCCTGATATTTGGGGCTTTTTTTTTAATATGGCTCCTATTACCACCCACCCCATCACGATTTTTCACATTTGCTATCTGGTCACACTACATGGTGCGCTGCAGTGGTAACACTGGATCCCATGGCCGCTCCCAACACCACCCTTGTCACTGAGCTATATGGATGTGAACAGCCACTCCACAGCAGACAGGGTGGTGGAGGCGAGGACCACCCACACAGCCCTAAAGCAGAGCAAATGAGGAGGGCCTCATGCTGTGTGACTTTCACCACATAACGTCTAGTAGTCAGAACACTGTCCTCCTAAGCCACAGAACATGATTAATAACCTGTAGAAAATAATGATGTCCTTTTCTCCAGATCTTCTTGTATTTTAAGGAGTACTCTCTCCTGCTCGAGGGCTTCTATGTACTTGGAGTAAGACCAGGAAACCTGCAAGAACCATTTTCAAACATCAGCCTCTGTACCATGTGACTGGTAGTTGATGATCTATTTCAGCAGCAGGACGGCTTGTTTATGTTAATACAATACCAGCTTTCTCGAAGCTGAAGAAGTTAGCAAAAGGGGAGTTGTGCCATTAAATACTGAAATTGTGAAACAATTCACTAGCAAGAAGTGAATCACAAAGCATTGGGAGGTGCAATAAAGAAAAGTCTGACAGATTGGATGCTTATCCTAATTTATTCAGCTCTCCATTTTCTTTTACTCTTCCCTTCTCCATGTCACGTTTTTCTTTCTTTCCTCTTCCTAAAACATTACAGAATCTTACCCCTGCCAAAATTTCATTCTTTTTGTTCTTTTGAGCACCCAAAAGTGCCCACTCCCTCTGTCCCACCGTGAGCCTCTCTACCTGCTAGCTAACCCACCCAGATCCCAGCAGGTCATATGAAATCTCCCGATTCTTTCTGCCCACACTTGGCAGCACCTTTCTACGACATGGAACCTTCTCTCCTGCACTAAGGAAAAAATGCTGCTCTTTAAATTTTAATGTACCCAGTCAGGTTCAAAGTAAGCTTTAGGCTGCTCACCCAAACATTATGAGACTGTACCTCTGTTTGGTTTAAGGCATAGCCCTAGTCAGGAATGTTCTGTATCAGCCTTTTTTTCTGAAATGTTGAAAGTCTGAGGCCAATTTTAGATTTGGTGGTTCAGTCTGAGGAACTTTAATTCACTTCCTACAGTAGCACAGGATTTGAAGTCAGAAGTTCAGCAGAGATTACCAGACTCCTACAAATTCTGAAGCCGCTCCACCCTGGCCTGTCTGTGTAGGATAGCATCCTGGCTTCAGAATCAGCCAATCGAGCCTTTTCCAGAAGTAAAGCAAAGTAAAAGGCCTGTTTGAATGAGAGGACTGTGTGGGGGAGAGTGTGCTTATCCAAACTTCACTGAACCTAAAAAGATGGTTTGGATTTTGGTTGGTTTGAGATTTTGGATGACATTCAAGCTGGTCTATATTCCGGTCTATATTCCAAACTATATTCCACCCATCCATTTTACACTATAAACCATCGCTTAGTGTTCAGAAGTTGCTGTGCTCATTCCTTCTGTTATTTTAAAGAAAAAAAATTACTATTCCCCTGGCATAATATACTGCCAATCTTCAGGAAAGTTCTGATATGAATCTGAAACTTCATTGCCTTGGGCTTATCTCAAGTGTAAATCAGTGCTACCCTCACTTATAAATTCAAAAGGCCTCAAGTTATTAGAAATACTCCCCAGCATCTAAAAATGAAAGAACCTCAGAAGAGGCAGAGCAGGCTTTTAACCTGAAAAGTTACTGTGTCAAGAATGAGCAGTTCTTTAAGAACCCTGCAACAGCAGCGTTAGTAGCCAATCCTCCACCTTCACTTTACATCAGCACCTTGCCTTATTTCTCTTCATTGATGTAGGTGGGGGTGTGGATATCTGTAGCAAGATATTTTATTACTCACCTGTCGTCCATATCCAGTTACAGATGAAGGTGTTCCTCTACCCATACTGGTCTCATCTACAGAAATACTGTCTGATAAGCTGACAACTTTTTTCACTTGCTGTTACCAATAGAAACAATTCTTTGATTAGTTGCAAATAATTGAGCTGGGGTGAAGAATAAGGTCAGAGAAGATGGTATTGTTGCATTTCAGCTGACCCACATGCAATATCACATAGCACTCCAAGCATATTTTGTACTGAGCTTTCTAATGCCCAGTTTTGTAGTTTATCATTCTTGCATACTAATAAGATTTGGGGTTTTATAGATGTTTCTTTGCCCAACTCAACGTTTCCACCGCTCTAAATTTCTGCCAACCATTTTCATTGTGAACAGTTCCCATCCACTCTCTTGGACCCTAAATGGCACAATGAACCAGCAATGGAACACATTTCCATCAGGCTTGTCTACACAATCATTTAATTTGCAGCCCGCTGGGATGTGAAACTACCCTGCTGTGGACTAACTGTCTGTGTGGACCCTGCTAATGCACATTAACAGTTTGTTAATGCACTTTGATCTAGTCCTCTTTGAAATAGGAGTAGATCAAAGCTCATTAACAAATGGCTAATGTATGTCAGCAGAGTTCAGTGGACAGTTAGTTCACAGCAGGATAGAGCAGAGTAGATTTTCACCCCAACTTGCCACAAACTAAATGTTTGTGTAGACAAACTCATATAATCTAGATTTTTAAGGCCAGACGGGACTGTTGTGATGAGCTAGTCTGACCATGTACATAAACAGGTCACAGGACTTCCCTGAATAATTCCTGCTTTAAGTCCAATAGCTCTGGGTGAACTAGAGCAGATTCTTTAGAAAAACATCCAATCTCAATTTAAACATTTTCAGTGATGGAGAATCTACCACAACCCTTGGTAAATTCTTCTAGTGGTTAATTGCTCTCACTGTGAATGTTATTTAGATGTCATAATAATCCTTTGTGTTTGAACCTTCCGTCTGAGGAACTCAAAGTCCTTTACAAACATTGATTAATTAACTCTCACAACAACCCTGTGAGGCAGGTGTTACCCCCATTTTGCAGATGGCGCAACTGAGCAAGAGAGGTTAAATGGCTTGCCCATGGTCACACAACGGAGATGATAGAGCTGGCAAAAGAACCAAGATCTTCCAATTCCCTGCCACAGAAAAGCATCTTTCTTCTATACTTCCCTCATTCTCCTTACCCTCCGACTGACCAGAACTCCTGAAACACTGTCCAACAGGGTCCTGAGCTGCTCCTCCAGCTTGAATTTAATCTTCCATCCCAAAGCAGGCCCTCTGACCCCTCAAACTCTCCATTGATTAGACAGAGACACAGTACAATCTTGAGTACAAATTTTATACTTACTATTCTTTAAACTGGGAATGGGGGATTTGTGTGAGTTTTTGGATGATGTCATCTCATGCTATGCTAGATCATGACACAATATCATGTATTATAGCATCACATCGCCCCCAACAAATATGCTTGGTGATGTCAACTGAATAAAAGCTTGAAGAAAATTTGAAAAGTACTTTTGCTTTCATAGTTTATCTTTAATGCAGGAAAATGTAAGTCAATAGAGAAGCCTGATCAGGCAGGAGAGACAAGAGCTTGGGAGAAAAATCATAAGCCTCGCAGCTGAAGCAGGAGTTTGGCAAATACACACATTACTTAGCCAGCAGAGGACACTGGTTCAATAGCAGAAGCCCCTCAAGGCCCTACTAATTGTTGGCAGTGTTGGAGGAAATTCAGGACTCATTTTCAGACTCTGCACCATGCTAGTCTAACCCACTAATGACTGTATGTTGCCCTGGGACAAAGCGGTACCACTTCGTCAACAAGTCAACCCACTGTAGGATTTTAAAGCAGAAATTGGTTAAACATCAGCAATTCATTCATGTAATAGATCTTCTCTGCCTCTAACCTTGGAGTTTCTGTTTCCTAAATTTCTTGGAATTTTCATAATATTTTATTTATCTTCCTCCCCTAATTGTCCTAATATACCGTAAAATCCTGGAAATTAAAGTTAAGTAATTTTTCTATCCACCAAAGAACTGCAAGGTTTTATAAAATGGTGGCTGACTAACATACATCTTCCAAGAAACTGCTTTTAAAAAATAGTTAAAGCTTTATGGTCTAAAATTTAAAGATCCTGTTTCTGCTAGACACTGAGCACCCTCAACTTCCATGGATAAGAGAAGCTTAGCACTTAGCAGGATCTAGCCCAAATTGTTTAGGAACCTACATTTGTGCCATGAGGCTAAAGAGAAGAAGGAAAAGTCAAACCCAGGCATGGGGGATTGTCCTCTCTTGGTGGAGGGGGAGGGAAGGATGAGCACAGATTTAAAACTAAAACTAATTGCAACTTTTCAATCAGGCTTTGGGTGTTTTTCCAGTTAAGATTTCAAAAACTCTTTTTGTAAGTGAAGTGCAACTGCTTATGCAGAAATATTGGCATAAGAGCAATTTATAGAGTGACTAATGCAAATAGGAATAAGAAATGTAGCATGTACAGCCTAATGCCTTACCCAGGAGCAAATGCATAGCTCAAAGCCCAGGATGAATTGCTGGCTTTGGCCATGGGCAGATGTGCAGAAAGGGAGGAGGTAAAGCATACTCCCTCAAGCTTGCAACCTTCACAACAACTACTTCAGTCCAATAGCTGAAATATTGGCATGTGAGTGACCCTGCTCTGGCCTGCCTTCACCCCACGCCCACACAACCCTGCACATCGGCACCCAGGGACTGTGCATAGAGCTGGACTCTGCACTGGACACAGATAATGCAGCCCAAGTATAGCTCCCCTGTGTCCAGCCCCTCTCCACTGGATTCACTGCCACAGGGCCATCAACAGCCACAGATGAAAGAGCTGGATTTGCCCCTAATGCTGAGTGGCACATACACAGAACATTAAAATATTCAAATAATGTAAAGAAAAGATTTTGCACAGGCATCAACTTTTCCTTGCTCCATAACAATCTCCTCTTCTACATGGGACTTTCTTTGTGCTATATAAGGGCTAGGGAAAAAGGAAGAAACTAGAGAGAAGGAAAAGTCTGTTTTTACGGAGGTGAAGACACAAACATGCACTACCCATAAATGTTGCACTCTTTATCCATGCCCATGCTCAGGCATTTCAGTAGGGAGGCAATGTTCTCTGGAGGAATGAGCCTGAGTTGGGGGTTTCAGTCTTGGTTTGACACTGATAGCTGTGTGGCCTTGGGAAAGTCACAGCATCTTTCTTTGTCTCTGTTTCCCCCTCTATAAAGGGGATAATAATAGTTACATGATCTCCCAGGTTGTTGTGAGGATTTATTAGTTAATGTCTCTACCTATCTAGATACCCATAGTTCACATCACTACAGTATCTGAGCATCTGTTGGTACGGTACTTTGAATATGTACAGTGCTATAGAAATGCTAATTAGAAGGCTTGCAGGTGTAATAGCTTATTTGCTCTTAAAGGGACACACACACACATCACATTTGGCCCAACAGTTAGATTTTGTAAACGCAACCTTTCATCAAACAAAATAGCAACAGAAACTTTTCCATATTTTAAAAACAAAATTTCAAGAGAAACAGCTTCACAAACATTCCGCCGTAGTAGCTGCATCCCAAACACAGCCTACTTCCACTAGTGCATTAGAAACTAACAACTCACACAGATTAGAAATTGCTCACTAACAAAAGTGAAAGTGAGTAGTCTAATAAGTTCATTGTCAGTGCTGAGGGAAATGCAAAAAATAAACAAAGAGGATAAAGAGTGAATCCTGCACCGGCATTTCAAAATCTTTGTTTGAATAATCTAAAGTGCTTTTTATTACATATGCAAGGAAACATGTTGATTTTAAATATAATTTGTGGCCTGATAGTAAACAGCTAAGCATGGTCTACTGACAATGACAGAGTGTTCTAGTGCAATTCCATGTGCAATTGTCAGTTTTACACATGCAGATCTGTTTGAAAATTTAAGCCCTTCATGTTTTACTTTCTCCCTCACCACAAGAGATGAACAGAAATATATTTCCACCCTATTTAAAATGAGAGGAAGGACAAATGCCCCAATCCTGCAAACACTTACCCATGGGGCTTATCTTTAAGTTACCCATGGGCTTATCTTTAAGCACACAATTTAAGCATATGCGTGAGTGTTTGCAGGATTGGAGCCTAATTCTCCAAGGACGGAATTGTACCTGAAGCCTGTATTCTAACAAAAGACATTTAGGGCCTGATCCAAAGCCAACTGAAGTCAATGGGAGTCTTCTCATGGCCCATAGGGGGAATATGTGAATGTTTTACTCTTGTTTGCTGAAAAATGTGTTTATGGTATTTCAGCTTCTCACCTTTACGAGTGTGAGTCTTTCCTCTGTTGTTTTTCTTTTAACTTTTTGTCTCTTCTTTTCCTTTTTTCTCTCCAAAGTAGGCAAAATTTTCTCATCTGCCAAATTGCTTCGAAATTCACAAAATTTTGGCCAAAATTTAAACAGAAGAGCAAAAATAGTCATCTGAGCAGAAAGAAAAGGAAATGTAACATGACTATGTTAAGAAAACAGACTGTACTGTAAAAAGTAAATGTAGTTTACCATAACAATGCAATAACTATTCCTTTTTAGTACACAGCACGTTTCCTCCCACGTATTGTCTCCTGACATTTCAGTCCAGCTTTGCTCTGCACATGCTTCTCATCAGTATGTTTGTTACTGGTGAGAAATATTCCTAAAACACAGTTAAAAGGCACTCTTTTTTATATTTCCCTAAACAATTGTTTGCATTAATGAAAACATCCATCATTTTTTACAAGTATTCTTTATAAAGTATTCACCACTTGGATTGCTTTTTATACCACTCTTCTGCTTAAGTATTCCAAATATTCTGTTCATCAGGGAGACAGCTTTGTTTTTTTCCCCTCCTTAAGAGAAAGGACTTTTTTTTTCTCTCTTTCTTTTTTTTTTTTTTGCCTCTGGAAAAGCTCTTAAACCACATTAGAGATCTATGAGCAAATCTTGGATAATTTTTAAATGATATAATCTCTCATGGGGTCTTTTTTGAACTGGAATAAGAAAAACAATAAAAAAAGCAATCAGAAAGCAATGCATTCTACTAACACATTGTACTAAGGCATGATATTGTTGAAAGTCCTGTATTGTCACTTGACTTCAGTGGGAGTTGAGGGCGCTTACCACTTCACAAAATTGGGGCCAATGTGCTTAATAGTGATATTTGATAAGAATGTCAGTCTTATCATTGTGCCAAATTCTTCCATTAGTCCCATGCTGTATTTCTGGAGTATTTAAAGTTGGGCCTTTAAATCAGCATCTTCCCTTATCTTATGATCTGTATGAATCCTCCTGTCTTCCAAATCATTCACCTCATGATCTGAATGTTCTGTGGATTTGCACTAATAGATCTTCAAAAAAGGGGTGGGACAATTTGGTGGGAAAAGGGGGAAGACACAGCTACATGTTTTTGAGGAACAGAAGTATAAAAGGTAATGACCGTAGAAGGTAAAAAGTGTGGGTTTATAAATGACCTTATTTGGTCTGTGCAGCAGAATGAGCAGAGAGAGAAAAAACCTGTTCACAGCCTGATCCTATTACACAGACCTTCTGAAGAAAAGGAAAAAGAAAAGGCAGCATTTTCAGTAAGTTATAAGTTGCTTTTGTGTTTTGCTAATGTCTACAATATTTTTATATCTACTTAAGTGGTTCCTCAAACCACAAAATTTGGTCGCTGCAGTTTAACTATTTACATCAAAAACAACAAGGAGTCTGGTGGCACCTTAAAGACTAACAGATTTATTTGGGCATAATCTTTCGTGGGTAAAAACCTCACTTCTTCAGATGCATAGAGTGCAGTGAGGTTTTTATCCATGAAAGCTTATGCCCAAATAAATCAGTTAGTCTTTAAGGTGCCACCAGACTCCTTGTTGCTTTTGTAGATACAGACTAACACGACTACCCCCTGATATTTACATCAAGCAATTCAGGAAAATGGAGTAGTAGGTTTAAACCAAGAACTCCTAATGCCGGGCTGATCACCCCTACACATGGTAAAACCAGCTGAAAAAGATCATACAATGTATTGGTGATTAACAATATTCAGAGGTCTCTCCCACATCTTGACCCCTTAATTTTCAGGATAATAATTAGTATAATAGGTGCAACTTTGTGCCCACAATGATTTATGGGACCAAAATTGTGCCCATAATAACAGAGACCATCTCTAAAAATCAGGCACAATATCTTTAACCAAATCTGATACTTTTCTCCCCACCCATCCCCATCATCTTACCTGTGCCTCTCTAAATACATATGGCCCTAGTTCTCTCCTGTGCTCTATAATCTTCTGAGCTTGCTCTGGTGGGATGTCAATTTGCAGAGCTGGTGGGATGGTGGAATTAATAAAGCAGTTGATGATAGCTGTGATCTTATTCTGGACAGTAGCATCATCACAGTGAGAATGGCACAAATCCTGGACAATGGAAAATGCAGCATACAGTGAATATATTACTCATCAATAACTAGCCATTCAGTCCTTTACAAAAGCTAAGCAATCTGAATAACATCCGTTATATGCAAATAATTATGACACACAGTGCTGCAAGTAGATTTTAACTCTTACCAGTATGGCGACTCATGGGAGGGACACAAAGTGGGGCACCAGCTAAAGGGGGGCACGCAACCTCCCCACGTGACCCCCCCCACGACCCTCCATGTGACCCCTCCCCGCCCTGCTCCCAGCCCCTGCACTGTCCCCGTCCCCTCCCCATCCCACATTACCTGGGAGGAGGGCTCTTCCTCCCACTGCACCAGCTCCCCCTGTCATTTGGCTGTTCTTCCTGGCAGCCAGGCCCCGGAGCCACTCCCGGATGCTATGCCTGGCTCTCCCAGGCAGCTGTTGCGCTGCACTGGGCAGTGTCCCAGGCAGCGTGGCTGGAAGAGGAGAGGCGCTGGCCTTCTGGCTCTGGCCCTGCCCCTTCCTCTCTCCCTCCCCGGGCCAGCGGGGGTACTTGAGCCTGGGGAGGGTCACTTGACCCTTTGTGCCCCTCCCACCAGTTGCCTTCACCTCACAAAAAATGTTCTATGACTAGAGCCCTGCATGGATACAAATTCATACTCGCGGATGTGGATATCTGTGGATAGAAATCGGTATCTGCTGAACTGCGCGACTCTCCCGGGAACCGCAGTGGCAAAAGGAGCAGAACGTGGGGCCACTGGGTGGCCGCATGCCGGCAGCTCCTACAGCGCAGCTGTATCGCCCCCGTCCCTGCCCATCCCTGTCCTCCCAGAAAGGAGATGCAGCTGTGTGCAAGACCTGGGAGTGGGGCTGGGGACGGTTCTGCTCCTTTCGCCACTGTGGTTCCTGGGAGAGCCCTGCAGTGTTCAGCAGATACCGAATGTGTCTTTCCGGTATGGTGTATCGGCAATAAATGCCTTAATGGTACAGTGTACCTGACCATACCGGCTTACTTGCACCACTGATCTCACACACACACACACACACACACACACACACACACACACACACACACACACACACACACACACACACACACACACACAACTTCTTAACTAAGATGCAACAGAATTCTTGCATTGACTTTCTTAACAACAAATGGCACCAAAAAAGGCCAGTGACATACTGGGTTGCATTCATAGTCATGGAGCAGACGTGATAGTCCCTGTATGTGCTTCTGGTGAGGCTGTGCACTTGATATTCTAGGTTCAATGTGAGCATGTTATTGACAAAAGTAAGGTCATTCCAAACACAAATGAAGGACTGATTTCCAAAAAAGACTGAGCTAACTATGGATAGCATGGTGAGTCATAACTAAAGGAGACAAGGAGACTCCCTACAAACAGTGAGATAAGAATGATTCAGGATGGTATAAGGAGCTATAACCAGGAGTAATGGCATGAAATTAAGAAAGGGAACAATTTATGCTACCACTGAAACCTTCCTGATATTGAGATCTACTGGATTGTGTTATAGTTTCCCAAAGCCTTATGGCTTGGGATTATTAAAAGTAGAGTGGACACAGCACTAAAACATGGACAACAGGAATTCACTTGCAAGGGTCTCATTCCTATGATCCTCTAATTCTGATAAAACCCGGGACTGAAAGCAAGTGCTGTGTAGTCAAGCTCTGATGAAGTGCAGTGGCAGAATTAACCTATGAGAAAATGTTGTGAAGAACTGTCTTCAAATCCTTTGATATGCAGTTTCCTTCTATGCAGAAATCCTAACTTTCCATCATATTGTAAGTTTATCACAGTTCCTTAAATATCTCTATTAAGATACAGTGAGCACTCTAGAGAACCTGTGGGAGCAGATCTGATGGGGCTCAAGAATTTGGGTTAACTTTTGATACAAGAAATTGTGTTGCAACTTGATCTTTAATCTGAAAGGAAATTAAACCCCATGGATTTTAAAAGATATTTCATAATTTAGAGAACTGTTTTGTTTTTATTATTAATACTTTTTTAATGGTGTGAAGGGGAAAAATGATAAAAATTACAATGAGAAAAGATAAACACTTGTTTGAAAGGACAATAGAAAACCATATTCAGCATATCATAAAATAATATTATGCCTTTTCTTATTAATTTAGGATATAAAATTCAAATAAATCATAGAGGAAAGAGGAACAAGCCATAGGATATAAGAGGAAAGATGAGAGGCAGAACATAGTATAGCAGACAGAAAAAAAATCCTACAATCTAATATTTATCCATATTTGTTTTAAAAGTAATTTCTTCTTATTTATTATCTTTCTGTTGCCCCAAAATGTCCTACCAATCTGCCAGGTGGTAAGGAGCACTGCAGACGTCAACTCCCACAGGGAGGTCTGTTTGAAAACCAATGGCACAATATGATTCAGACACAGCAGGCAGGCACTATGCAAAGTTCTGCACACAGCTTTTTGGCAATGGTCCTATGGTACATCCTGACCTGCAGCACGCCTGCTCGTCTAGTCCTTGGCATCTATGAAGAGCAGCAGCTGCCAACCCTGCCAAATTGTGTGCATGTATAATTATGGTCAGATTGTACTTTTCTTTGTTAGATAGGAAAACAAATAAAATTAACATAAATGGAGGGTAAAACAATGGCTTTCGTCATAGAATATGTCCACAAAGAAAACACTTCAAATTGGAGCCCACTTTTCTCCATAATGTAGCTTGGGAGAACCACAAACCAACAGAAACCTCAGACATTTGTGTGTGGGTTTTGGCCTCCCAGCTACTCCCAGTTCTGGAGTAACAAGTGAATCACCATCTCATAGCCTTAGCTAACGTCCCAGTTCTGCTGTGCCTTCTGAACCGGCTGGCCTTGGGAAGCACTTAGGGTTCAGTAATTTCAAAGCCTGATGAGCCAGCTCTGCTTTTCTGTGGTGGTAGCATTATTCATGTGCTAACTTCTATTTATGATGGCTAAGCAGGTGGCCAGCAGTGATTACTGGTATCATTAATATTTCATTTATTTATAGCTATTATTTATTTTTTAAATAAAAACTTGAAACATGCAAATTAAGCCCATAGCTTTCCAAGCAACCACATATTCTTATACTATTATCCTCATCCTCCCTCCTGCCAGCCCTTCTGTTTGTTACTCCTACTTGGGACTGTCTTTAGTGTGTGTGTTCATACAGTGCCTGGCACAATTGGGCCCCAATCCTGACTGAGGTCTCCAGTGGTTACTGCAATATGGTATGAATGATAAATAATAATAATCATTGATCATATTAACTGATCACTGCAGCCTTCCCCCTCTCTGCAGCCTGTATGTAGGGGCCAGGCATTGTCATTATCATAAGAAAGGCCATATTGGGTCAGACCAAAGGTCCATCTAGCCCAGCATCCTGTCTTCTGACCAGTGGCTAATGCCAGATGCCCCAGAGGGAATGAACAGAACAGTAATCACCAAGTGATCCATCCCCTGTTGCCCATTCCCAGCTTCTGGTAAACAGAGGCTAGGGATACCATCCCTGCCCATCCTGGCTAATAGTAAATGATGAACCTATCCTCCACGAATTTATCTAGTTCTTTTTTGAACCCTGTTATAGTCTTGGCCTTCACAACATCCTCTAGCAAACAGTTCCACAGATTGACTGTACTTTGTGTGAAGAAATACTTTCTTTTGTTTGTTTTAAACCTGCTGCCTATTAATTTTATTTGGTGACCTCTAGTTCTTGTGTTATGAGGAGTAAATAACACTTCCCTATTTTCTCTTTCCACACCATTCATGATTTTATAGACCTCTATCATATCCCCCCTTAGTCATCTTTTTTCCAAGCTGAAAAGTCCCGGTCTTATTAATCTTTCCTCATACAGAAGCTGTTCTATACCCCTAATCATTTTTGTTGCCCTTTTCTGAATGTTTCCCAATTCCAATATATCTTTTTTGAGATGAGGTGACCACATCTGCATGCAAGATGTGAGTGAACCACGGATTTATATAGAGGCAACATGATATTTTCTGCCTTATTATCTATCCCTTTCTTTATGATTCCCAATATTCTGTTCGCTTTTTTGACTGCAGTTGCACACTGAGTGGATGTTTTCAGAGAACTATCCACAATGACTCCAAGATCTCTTTCTTGAGTGGGAACAGCTAATTTAGCACCCATCATTTTATATGTATAGTTGGGTTTATGTTTTCCAATGTGCATTACTTTGCATTTATCAAAATTGAATTTCATCTGCCATTTTGTTGCCCAGTCACCCAGTTTTGTGAGATCCCTTAGTAGCTCTCCACAGTCTGCTTTGGACTTCACTATCTTGAGTAGTTTTGTACCATCTGCAAATTTTGCTGCCTCACTGTTTACCCCTTTTTCCAGATCACTTCTGAATATGTTGAATACGACTGGTCCCGTTACAGACCTCTGCGGGACACCACTATTTACCTCTCTCCATTCTGAAAACTGACCATTTATTCCTACCCTTTGTTTCCTATGTTTTAACCAGTTACCGATCCAGGAGAGGACCTTCCCTCTTATCCCATGACAACTCACTTTACCTAAGAGCCTTTGGTGAGGGTCAAAGGCTTGTCAAAGGCTTTCTGAAAAGCTAAGTATACTATATCCACTGTGTCCCCCTTGTCCACATGCTTGTTGACCCCCTCAAAGAATTCTAGTAGATTGGTGAGGATGATTTTCCTTTACAAAAACCATGTTGACTCTTCCCTAACAAATTAGTCCTTGTGCTCTCCTGAATGCAGGCATGACTTACTTACTTCTAGTACTTTGGTGTAGCTCCATTAAAGTCAATAGACCTATGCTGATCTACTGCAGCAGAGGATCTGGCCTAAAGGAGACATGACTAGTTTGGGAGAACCAGAGGATGATGACAACTCAGATTGCATCTTTTCTGAACACTTACCCTTTGTAAAATTGTGTACATATTGTATATAAAATAGTATTTTCTTTATTTACAATGGGTAATACTACTGGAATGCCTCTATAACCTGAATAAACATTTTAAGAATGCCCACTGTGTTTTGTAAAGCACAGTGCACATCAGTGCTCAACATAATAAACAAAATTTTGGACATGAGTTAATTGACAATATCCCTGTAAAGGTCAATATCATTCTATAGTGTATATAAGCACAAAGGAATGTGGGTATGAAATTCTCAATTAATTTAAAATATTTTCTCTAAGGAATGGAGGAGGATCTGCATGGAGGAAAGAACAATAAAGCAATGAAGCGGGTGGCATTGATCTTGACAGTAAATTGCATCAAGGCACTATAGCTAAAAGTCTCATGAAGTATGTTAATTGATATATACTTTTAAATCTGCATGATACTCCCCTGCTCACATTATAGCACTATACCTTATATTTCTGAACCTCTTGCCAGAAAAGCACTCCGTTCTCCAGTAAATCTCCTTTCAAAGACACAAAGCGCTGAAACTGTAATGCTGTTACTGGATTCAGCAGCCCTTTACGGAATATGATTATTTCTCTAGATGAAGAAACCCACTTATTGTCCACATGCTGTCAAAAGAAAAAAAATGCACTGAATAAACTGTTTCAAAAAGCAATAACAAAAGCATTAGTTAGGGTAAACTGTCTGATTCTTATCTTTGCACTGACCCTAACTTTCAGTAGTTTATGACAGGGATACAATAGAATTTGGCAATCTTTCTTTCTTTCTTTCTTTCTTTGTGAGGTTGGTTGGTACAACATTTTTTGGAAAGGATGGATGAGAGAGGAAATGGAAACAGCCATTGCTATTAGTTATGGCAACAAGCTATGTTTTAGGGAACAGTTTGAGTTTTGTACAAACAAACAACAGCAACAAAGAGAAAGGAACAGACAAACCACATTGCTAAAAACTCCAAAATGCTTTTGACATGGACTTCACTAACAAAACCAGTTTTGAAAAGTGTTGCCATGATCACCAACAGAAGCTGGAGAGTTTGCTGTTTCTGGAATGAATTCTACAAATAGTAAAATGTGATTTAAAGTCATCAAGACATTTTGGAAATCTTCATGCTTCAAAATAGACAGTGAAACAGAACGCATGAAAGAGTGAGTGAAAAGTAAAGCCAGAGGGAATAGAGAAAGAAAGACAATTTATACAGAAGTTCATTTGACATGAAGTTTAGAATGAAAATCAACCCTCAGTCCTTCTTTACTGAGCTCACAATCCTCATGCTTTGCTATTATTCCTTGAACAGTAAGCCAAGCAATTCCTCGCTGTTATCAGATGAATGACTGAAAATTACCCTATAACATCAGTATACAATCCATGAGGACCTAAAGAGAGGGAGTCATGTCCAATGGCTAGCAAGCAAGGGGTAGAGGAATATTTGTTGTTGCAGATAGCCTTGGAAATGTAACATGAGAGCTAGAGCTGAAAGTCTGTCAATGGTTTCTCCTAACAGTAAAATAAAATCACAGGTTATACATAGTCCCATGCTACAGTCACCCAGCCAACTTTTGGGCACTGTGGGAACTATGACAAGCCCCTCAATGTTTCGGAAAGTCACAGACAGAATCAGGGCTGGAAATGCTGCCTAGGCTGCTACTGGTGATGTTAGTGCAATTGCAAGCTCCCTCCTGGCTGCCAGCCATCTGGGTGCCGTTGAGTTGGTTCCTCTGCTGAGCAGCCAGCGTGTCTTCTGGCCACCAAGAGGGCAGTTCAATAGAATCAGAGGCAGCACAGTTTAGTGAACTAAGGACAGCACTGAGAGCAAGGGACTTTCACTTGCTAATATTGAATCTGATACAGACTCTGCCTAAGTTTTCCCATCTGTAGACTGTTGATGTTACTATTATGGGCTGTGCTTGATTTTCTAGTTAATTAACTATATAAAAACCCCAGAGCAAACAGGAGAAAAAAAATAACCCCAACTCATCAGGATGATGAGTAGCTTCAACTCTTTTGACACCTCTGCTCATGAGGTTTTCTTAGCTTAACTGCAGCCATAACAAGGATGGTTGGGGCTGCTCCTGGGACTGGCTTCATTGTAACACTGATGAGCACTCAGAGTTGGTGGGGCAATTGCTCCTTCACCCTGAAGTTCTGCAAGATTCCAGCTTGTCACCCCTCTTGTTTAACCTGTGTATGAGGTTCTAGGAGGGTTAGTAAGGAAGCAAGGACTGTGGTGCTTTACGTGCACTGATGATACCCCGCTGTATTTCTCCATGCCTTCTGACCTGTCCAAAACTGCTACATGCATTACTTAGGGTTTGTCTACACTACCCAGGGTAAGTCGACCTAAGTTACGTTACTCCAGCTACGTCAATAATGTAGCTGGAGTCAACGTAACTTAGGTCAACTTACTGCAGTGTCTTCACTGTGCTGAGTCGATGGGAGACGCTTTCCAGTCGACTTATCTTACTCTTCTCGGGGAGCTGGAGTACCGGAGTCAACTGGAGAGTGCTCTGATGTCTATTTATCAGGTTTTCACCAGACCTGCTAAATCGACACCCGCTGTGAAAACAAGCCCTCAGTGTCTGGGGAGACAGGCCATGGCTGAGGGCAATCTGGGTGAGTCTTAATCCAGATAAGACTGAGAGGATTCATAGATTTTAAGGCCAGAGAGGACTATTATGATCATTTAGCCTGATCTCCCATATAACACAGACCAAATGATGTTGGTTGGGGGAAGGAACTGGAAAATATGGTAGGAGTAATATCAACCCTTCAGACTGAGATGATGTGCTCATCTCTGGCTGACTGCATTCACAGTCTGGACCTCTGGTTTGCCCCTCAACTGCTACTAGAATATTTAGGACAGCAGCAGCTAAACTGGCTTTTTCTCATCCTCAGCTCAGAAGGAGGTTGCAACCATCCCTTCTGGATGCCGACTTTGTGACCACCCTCCATGCTGTTGTCACCTAAGGGCTGAGATACCATATTGCATTCCTCATGCAGCAGCTATACACAATCCACAGCACAAGCAGCTGGGCTATACTTCTCTTGCAGTGGAGATGGGTAGTGGCAACCCAAAAATCAACTTGCTTCAAGAGAAAATGAGTTAAATTTGACTCAAAAGAATCATCTTACTATAGTCCTCCCTCAAATGCTAAAGCTGCTTCCATTCAGAGTGGTGTGATCACTGTGATCAGGAATTGGTTAAGTGTCGGGAGATGGGAGTGAAAAAATAATCAAATGCATCCTGCTTATATGATGAGATGTGACAAAAGCACAGCCCTAAGCGAGATGCTGCAAATAATTATTTCCGTAAACACAGGTACCAGTGAAAACCCAGTTAACAGAACCCACCTGCACTTTGGATTTCTTTCTATCTAATGGTTTGCAGCAGTAATGGTGACCTGGTCTCTAGTTTGAATTCAACAGACAATAAAATTTAGACTGAATAAATGTATACAACTTGCATGTTGGCAACCACAAAGAGTTCACTGCTCTTCAAGGGGGAAAAAACTGGCAAATGTTTCCTGAAATGTCATATGACTGAGGTTTAAGATGTTTAAAATCGATATTATCTTAGCGCTGTAAGGTTAAAATACAATTCTAAATGAAACAGATACTGTGTGATATGATTAAACTTGCCCATTCTGCTGCATATTTCACATTCTCTTTTGTGTCTGCATGTAATCCACTCTCAATAATAAATAAACTACCAGATGCTGGAATGAACAGCTTGTCCCAATAAGTCCACTGCATGGGAAATACAGATGAATGTGCATTAAAGATCCAGTACCAATTATGAGTCTCAGAGGAGTTCAGACTGCTGCACAATCCCTGGGGATAGACTTGAATTGCTCCAGAGTGACCCCTCTGGCCAGTGCAAGTATTGTTGGAAGTCCCATCCAGTTGGCGGCCAAATTAACCATTAATGTCAGCAAGTACAACTCCATTGAAGTCAATGTAATTACACCCACTGATGCCAGCAGTGAACTTGGGCCTAGATATGTAAAGCAAGGAAACAATGAAGAAATCTCCAGGCTTCAATGGGGAAAAGAGACATAACATACTTTACTTGCCTTCCAGGACCCAATCTTCTTCTCATTTCTCTGGATTAGGAGATCTTCAGCTATGTCCCTTATCTGTGGCTGAACACAAGATTATCAGTATGTTCATATGTCAAGTACTAAACTCTTCTTGTTTAATGTGCAGGCTATAATGGGTTTGGATATAAAATGCTCCCAGTTTTTAAGTCATCTGCTTCGGAAAAGGTAGACTTGATCAGGAAGCCCCTTTGCAGCCAAAACACACACCTAAATCAAGGGAAGATTGTCTGAATAAGAGCTGCATGGTCAAACCCAGCATGCTTGGTCACCCTGAATTATGAAGATGGATGGAGAATGTCATCTGGTTTCACTTCCACTAAATAAACTCTAAAGCAGCTGTTCTCAACCAGATTCTAAAGCCCCGAGCCCAGCGTCTCTTGTGGGGCTGAAGCTGGGAGTGGAGCCTAGGGCTAAAGCCCTAACCCTGGCGCCCTCCATGGGGCTGAAGTCAGGAACAGAATTGCGGGACTGAAAGCAAGCCCTGGCGCCCCCACAGGGCTGAAACCAGGAGTGGAGCCACAGGTAATCCTGAGCCCCAGCACCCCCTGTGGGTCTGAAGCCAGGAGCAGAGCCACGGGGCTGAAGCCCAGAGCCTCAGCACCTGAAACCGGGTGCAGAGCCACGAGGCAAAAGCCCCAACCTGTCCCCCCTCCCACGGCTGATACCCCAGCCCCCCCCAACCCGAGGCTGAAGTCCCAAGACCAGAGCCCGCTCCCCGCCATGGCTGAAGCCCTGAGCCTCTCAGGGCTAAAGCTCTGAGGCCCCCCACCTCCCCACACCTGGTGGCTGAAGCCAGGAGACCTGAAACCTCCGCTCCCCATTGGGCCCTGGAGTTCTTATAGTATGTTGGGGGCAGGGGGCTCAGAAAGAAAAAGGTTGAGAATCCCTGCTTTAAAGGGCCTTTTCATCCCCTCACTTTGTGGTAAGATAGGGAACATAGTAAGGAAACATAAATGGAGATAAAAAAAAGATCAAAAGCCCCTATGATTGTTACAAATCATAGTCTTGCAAATAAAATAATTTGGCTTACTTAAAAACCTACAAAATACAGATTCGTGAAAAGTGTCCAGTGCTCTAAATCAACAAATAGAGAGATGGACGATCCAATCTGCCCACATTTTTGTAAGCCCTTTGAACCCTCTTTATGTTAAAAAAGAATTAAAACTAAGTTACATGTCTGATTTGAATGAATTCAGTGCCTGGTTGGAAATGGCAGGTTTTTCCTCAATCAGTACAATACAAACTCTCCGTTCAGTTTGTGTGTGTGTTTGCTAAAAACAGGATTTTTTGCTAGTCTCAGCAGCAGTGTAATTCCTCCTACCCCCACATAGATCCCATCCTAGCTACACTGCCATAAAAGTCAGTGAGGTGGAAGCTATGCCCACAGCAAAAAAGCTAATGTATGATGTGCCAGCAGAAGCAAAGCTCTCCCTACTCTGAACACTCATGTGTAATTTAACTGATCATTCTTTAATGTAACCAGTCAGAAGCCAGGCCTGTAGCCAGCCAGTCTTCCCACTTGGCAGCTCTGCAGGAGGCCTGGAGTAACTCCTGTAGGCGATACAGCTTCAGGTGGGAGGACATGGGCAGTGTGAGAAACAGGAGTATCAGAGTGTGGGAAGCCAGCTCATTTGCTTGTGCTCTTGTCTCCCTGAACATCTCTGCAACTCTTTTCTGTGGAGCTGGATTTCTTCTGCGTGTGACTATGTGGGGGGTATAGAGGGTGAACTCTGCTGCAAAGATCCAACTTTTCCCCACATTGGCTGTCTGTGAAGGCAGAATCAACTGCCTTCTTCAGCTTCAGTGGCTAACGAAGCCATCAGCAGGATTGGGCTATTAGAGGAAAAAACCTCATCCACAGGCATCAGCTTAACACTGCAAGCTGTATGCACAAGTCACTTCCCTTCTGTTTAAATTCAATATGAGCTATGATTGACTGTCATTTTTCTGCATCATCTTACTCTAACAGTAAGCTACATCTCAGCATGAAAACAGTACTGGGATGGGCCATATTTGAAACATTACCTTTGTTTTTCTACGTGCCCCAGATTGTTCTTTTGCCAGGAACAATGGCAGCCACTTTTTTTCTAGCCTCATCTGGACGTATTTTTGAATTTCTAGCAGAACTGCTGAGGAAAGTCGATCATGAAGTATGTGTCCCCAGCCTCCACCTGACTGCATTAGCTAAACAATCCAAATACAACAACAGGTTAGAGAAGCTCTTTTGTGTATGGACAAAAGTCACTTATTCCTTGTGACAGACGCAATGCTATGGAACCATGGAATATTCAAAGACTATTGTGTTAGCTTCATAAATATTAAGTGTATCTTTATGGGCTGGCGTGTGACTGCCTTCCTGGCTAAATGGGTCAGATAAGGAATGGTTCCTGCAGGAACTAATGTTAATGGGAGAAATTAATGCAAATTCCCAATAATGAAACAATGCAGGTAGCAAGTCTTTTTCAAGTTTCAACCCCTGAGGAATAGCCTAGACTGGCCTGACCTGGTTCAAAGGCCTTGGCACACAAATGATTTGAAACTGTATAAAATACCTTCCCTGAGTTGAGGAGGGTCTCACACACATTCCCCCAAAACTGACAGGCAGGATGCCATGTCCAGCAGAATCAGGCCCTGCAAGAATGTGTTAGACCTATCTGAGTCTGCAAGTGGGAGATGGAAGACTCACCTGGTAAGGTAGGCATATGTATAAGCTGTTTAATATTTTTTAAGATGTGTTTTCTCTGAAATTCTTTTGTCACTGAATAACACTGTCATTGCCCCAGAGAAAACATAAACTGCAGGTGCTGATGTGAAGTCAGATCTGCTGAGGCAATCAGAGTGAATTGCGGGAGCAATGCACTTAAACATAAGCATATCTTTAACCAAAGCATGTTTAACCAAGGATCACATGTAATTTTCATAAAATGGAGCAGATTACAGTTGGTCCTATCACAGAGAGGTATGGTCCACAGAGACTACAGGTTGCAGCATAAAGTCCTCCATCCTGATCTAAGCAAATGTCACAAGCATCAAGCTAGAACACAACACTACATGCTTTAGACATGCTGTTATCTACAGTTGGCTTTACCTCCATACTAAAGATGAGAGCCGGAACAGACCACTTTGGCTTAAAGCCACTTTTTGAATGCTTCTTTCTGAGCTATACTGTGCATTACTGGGCTGAAGCCTAGTGAGATCTGAGCCAAGGGGTGTAAATTAATTAAGCACTGGGGAACTTTTGAGGATGAGAGAGCCTATACCAAAGGGAGGGAGTACACCTTATCCAAAATGGAACCAGACTGCTGGAGTGGGAATTGACAAGGTTTTAGGAGGTTTGTTTAAATGCAGAACTGAGGAAAAGCTGATGAGTGCTGAGGAGCACTTAGGTTAGACACAGGTATCCGCTAGGGATACCAAAAATGCAAAAGTAAATCGAAATTAAATAATCTGTTAGAAAAATAAACTGGGTATGTATCAAGTGGCAACTAGTTAAAATGGACGCCTCTCAGTCATCACAAAGTTCTGCTGGAATACATACATGTATTTGCATAATTGTTATTGTGGCGATTTTGGGAATCTGCAGACAGCTGATGAATTCTATTTGAAGCAGGAGTCTCTATGTGTATCTGGGTCAGCCTGCAAACTCCATTTTGAATGTGGGGCTTATTTGCCTTATCTTCTGTCTTTTGCCTCATATTGAATTAACACCCACAAGAGGTGGCAGGAGACATTCTTGCACCTGGCTAACAATAGAGGGTTGTTGAACTCTGGTGATCATCCATTTAAATGGCATACCTGTGGACAAAGATGGCTACTGTCCAGGGCAAACCAGTTTTTCCATGTCTGAGCTCCTGGTGGGGGAGGGAGTAAACAGTCAACAGCTCATCTGGTGAGGGACTTTGATTACCTGACAAAGAGGACTGAAATTATAAGATAAAAGGTCTTTCAACCGCCACTGTAGAGAGCAAAAGGGCTTTGTCTGAAGGGGTCAGAGAGAGACTCAGTTTTCAGAGGAGAAGCCATATGCAGAAGAAGAATCCTGGATACCCAAGATGACTCTGACCTAAGCCCAAAGAACATTCAAGATTGGTGAATAAACTGAGGCAGGGAAATGTGTAAAGGCATTTTATTGATTTGTCTAGAACTGTATAATTCTTTAGCTATCTACAGTAAAAAGTGATTACTTTTGGAACCTTTCAAGGTCTGTTTCAGAGTGGTAGCCATGTTAGTCTGTAAAAACAACAAGGAGTCCTTGTGTCACCTTAGAGACTAACAAATTTATTTGGGCATAAGCTTTCATGGGCTAGAACCCACTTCATCAGATGCATGGAGTGGAAAATACACGCATCTGATGAAGTGGGTTCTAGCCCACGAAAGCTTATGCCCAAATAAATGTGTTAATCTCTAAGGTGTCACAAGGACGCCTCGTTGTTTTTTCAAGGTCTGTGTGTCTGTCTGCTTCCGCCATCACGAGTCCCTAAGGAGGTGAACTGTAAACTTGAGGGCCACAAAGTGGATCTCTGGGCAAGGTTGTGTGTAAGCAACTGGGGTGTCTATGGGGGCTCAGCACTGGTCCTGGGGACCTCAGGCAGCTGGATCCTGAAGTCCTATTTATGCAAAGGGGTAACAGACAGAGAGCTTGCCCAGAAAATGTGCCAGAGAGGCTCAAAGAGATGGTGGAGGAGCCTATTCAGACTCAGGAAGCTTAAAGCCTTTATGTCCAGTATGTGGGACCCAACCACAGCAGCCTGGAGCATGTCCAGCAGGGGGAGCTCTGCCAGAACTGTGACAGCTATGTTTAAACATTGTTTTATATACTGATACCTGGTCTTGTTGTTCTTTTGTAGCTGGACTATTGGGTCCAAAGAAGTATTTTTTATTTAGGTACTTGTTTTTAATATCTTTAGATTTTTCCTCTCTTTTTTCTTTTTCCTTGTGGAGCATCCTTCTGAATTGTTCAATGTCTATCCAGCACATGAGATCCATGCTACAAACAAATAAACGAGAATATTCTTCATTATTCCATGTTGATGTCATTTTCTTCAGAATTCTAACAAGTTATTATTTTAATTACAATTAACAGAAGTGGAATCTAGTGTTCAGAACTTGCATGCTATATCAGGGGATATACTTTTTGCCTCAGTTGTTCCCTACTAGAGGAGAAATAAGCTAACATGAGAATGAGTATGCCACTTGTTCAACACTCAGATGTAGAAGTGGAATGCCTTTAAATCTCAGTCTACAGTAGACCAGACCAAATAATTTATTTAATGAATTTGTCTCTTGTGCTCTTTTTGAATCATCTGTTAATAAATTCCTATTTCCTCAAATATTTTATTATCCACATTAAAAGATGAATAATTTCTACATAAAATTCCTGGTCTGTAAATTGCTCATAATCAGTTCAATATGAGTATTTGATATTCAAAATTCCAGCTTTTTAATGGGATAATCTTGATTGGACACACAGGTTATGATGATATTGGTTTTGTTCCTTAATTGGAGAAGAGAAATATTTAGAATACTCACATTTCCAAGTTCACTTTCTATGATTATTCTCTATTAAAATTTGGTGTTTCTGTGAACATTCCTGACAGTAACTTGTTTGCTAGAATATTTGCAGAAAGTGAAACATGCAGAGGCAGATCCAGCCAAACCACTTCAATTTCTTGTTCTAATAAATATTTGCAGACTTTTATTTCATTTTTTAGGTATTAGCTCATGGGTAAAATTTACAAAAGTATCTAATTGATTTAAAAACTGAAGTCCCATTTTCAAAAGTCTCTTGGGTATTTTGGAGTTTAAGTCCTACTAGGACTTACTCTCCTAAGTAGAGCTAGTTGGAAAAACTCTAACAACGTTTCATTGGAATTTGCCGATTTATCCAAATTGGAATGTATAACGGAGACAGTTCAGTTTCCAAAAAGTTCAGCTGGAACACTGCCTCGTTTTCTAGCAGTTCACCCACTCAGTTCCTTGGCAGCCCACTATACAGACTGCCTCAGAGTTGGGGACCACAGAGCTTCCAGGGTCTGCGGCTATGGGGCAGCTTGCTAGGTAGACTTCCTCAGAGCCAGGGACCCTAAAGCTTCCAAATCAGAACAAAACCATAATTTAAAATCTCAAAATCCTCCATGAAACGGAATGTCTTTTCTCCACAAAGCTCTACTCCTGTCACTTAGGCACTTTTGACTCTTTTGCTCCATGCTAGTCTATAATTATATTACTGTTTACCCTGGACCAGTAGACAACACCATCAGCATTAGTTTAGGGCTGGGGTGGGCAAACTATGGCCCGGGGGCCATATCCAGTCCTTCAGATGTTTTAATTTGGCCCTCGAGCTCCCGCTGGGGAGTGGGGTCCGGAGCTTGCCCTGCTCCGCGTGGCTCCTGGAAGCAGCGGCATGTCCCCGCTCCGGCTCCTACCTGTAGTGGCAGCCAGGGGGCTCTGCACACTGTCCCCACCCCAAGCAGCATCCCCGCAGCTCCCATTGGACAGGAACTGCGGCCAATGGGAGCTGCCGGGGCAGTGCCTGTAGACAGGGCAGCGCGCAGAGCGGCCTGGCCGCGCCTCCATGTAGGAGCCGGAGAGCTTGAGGTAAGCGCTGCCTGGAGCCTACACCCCTGACCCCCTCCTGCGCCCCAACCCCCTGCCCTAGCCCTGATCCCCCTCCTGCCCTCTGAGCCTCTCAGTCCCAGCCCAGAGCACCCTCCTACACCCCCAACCCCTCATCCCCAGCCCCACCCCAGAGCCCACACCACCAGCTGGAGCCCTCACCCCCCACCACGCCCCTGCCCCAGTCCAGAGCCCCCTCCCACACCTTGAACTAATTTCTGGCCCCACCCCAGAGCTCTCAACCCCTCCTGCACCCCAACCCCCAATTTTGTGAGCATTCATGGCCCGCCATACAATTTCCATACCCAGATGTGTCCCTTGGGCCAAAAAATTTGCCCACCCCTGGTTTAGGGGAACCTAATTTAAATAAACAGATGGGTGTAAAAAGGTATTGGAAGGCTGGAAAAGGAAATATTTTTAACCATTTTGAGCAGTTACTTAAGAACTGAGTACTTCTGCAATTTTCTGGAATGTTAAAAATATGGGGACTAATGTGGGAAGATATAGGGAAGTTAGGGACAAAACTCACATTTACATGTGTTGAAACTTCTGCTTAAATCTTTATTTTACCTATGTAGGCTCAAATTTTGAAAATTGTGTGTGTGCATAAATTACACATGCAGTTACTGTGATGATGTACTTAACTGTGTTAACTACATGAACCAAAACTGCAGTTGCTTACACACTTGTGATAGCTGTGTGCCCGAATTCTGTGTGTACATATTTGTAATTCTGAGCCTTCAATTTGAAAAAAAATAAATAGGTTCAAATTGTGCTACCAAAAGCAAGTTTTATTCATTATAGATCAAATTCTGTGTTGGGTGCATGCCTTTAAATGGCCATGGGACACATGCAGGCAGAATTTGACCACAAATGATTTCATAACAGGAGATTTATTTCTAACAAACAGCTGAGAGTGCCATTCTGATGTCTGAACAAAATTCTCATTTTAGTGCATACATATCATTCTCAAAAAAATGGATAGATTGCAATCCTGTAACCCTTACATAGCCAAAACTCCCTTAAAGACAATGGGCATTTTGAGTGCAGAAATGACTGAAGAACAACAAACATACACTGCAGAATGCTCTTCAAGAAAAAGTCGGAACTGTTCTAACTCCAGTCCATTGCGGATCAGGTCGTGAAGGCTACAACCTCTGTATTCCTCAGGGACTTCAGTTAAGAGCTGTGCTTCTCTGAGAACATCAGGCTGAGGTAGGGGACTGACTTCAGGAGCAACACTCTAACAGAAGAAACAATTTCAATTATATAAAGAAATCTTCTGCCTCTATAACCTGGACAATCTAGTAATCCTCCATTAATTCATTAATCCCTCTTTATTATTTTTAATTCCTTCTCTTCTGTTGTTGCTAATTGCTGTCATGCAGTCACTTTTTCTCCTGTTACAGGAAACAATGCTCTGTCATGACCAAGCAGACAAGGAATGATGCTGCTACACAGAAATTATTACCATTGCTGAAGAGGAGCAGAATCTGTCTTGATATAAAAACTTTCCCGATTCCTAAGGAAATAAGCTGCATATATCACTAAGGTATGTTATCGGCTTTATTTTAAACATATTGGGCCAGAGTCTATCCTTAAATAAACCAGTCACTTAACTGAAATCAAGGGATTTCCTCAATATTAGGGTCCAATCCACCTCCCACTGAAGTCAGTCAAAGTCAGATCATTGACTTCAATGGAGGTTGGATCAGGCCCAAATACTAATGTAACTGAGAGCAGAATTGGAACCATAATTAAAACAATGATGGCTGTCAAGCATTCATTTGAAAATTAATACTAGTCAACAGCACTGTTAGTCCATCAAACCTGCTCACAGTCTCCTTTCGTTGCTGATACATAAAGTGTTAAGCCTCTCAGATAGAAATCAAGTTTGTTTTTGTTAGTAGGTGCTTGTCTTACCTCATCCTTCTTGGAAACACTCTCTTGATGCAAAGCCTGTAGCTTTCTAAAGTACACCGAGTCCAGCTGTCGACTTTCTTCCACCAGCTCCACCTAATAAAAATAATATCTTATGTCATCCCCACAGTACATATTATAGAAAGATGGAGAGCTGGGCAGGCAACTTGCCAATGACAGTGGGTAGAAAAGAAACACCCTTGCCAATAATGAGACAGATGTTTAGAAGAAGAAAAAATCACTGCAAGTTGCATCCCTATGAGAGCCACTGAGAAGCAGCAATCCAGTTCTTAGAACTATAGCACTCACTAGGAAATGATGCTCACCACCAATTTTGAAACATGAGCACCTCAATAGAGAATCCAACTAATAAATATGAAAGCCTTCCCTACCTGGCCCTCCATACAGTTTCGGAACCCTGATGTGGCCCTCAGGCCAAAAAGTTTACCCACCCCGATGTAGAGAGAATATTATAATAATAATAATTAATAATACTTTGCACTGCTATAGTGATTTCCAATAAAAGATCTCAAAGTGCTTTACAAATATTAACAAATATACCCTCATCTATGGAGGTGTTATTATGTAATTCTCTTTTCTTTACATATAAGAAAAGAAAGCCATTTAACCCAAGGTCATAGTGAAACTACTAAGATCAGAACCCAGGTTTCCAGATTCCCATTCCCGTTAAACGTATCTCTGTCCCACCTCACCTAATCCACAGATATACTTTATGAATCTGAGAGCAGAACTTTGTCCTAATTTTTGTAACCGCTTGTGAGCAGTTGCATTTCCCAACATACTATTAAACAAAGTCCACATACAGAATACAGTCAGAACACACAGCCTTGCCTAATTACTTCTTGTTCTGATTTTTTTGTAAGAAGCAAAATTGGAATTTCCAACTTTCTCTTCTGGCTTTGCTGCTCTTATAGTTTATCCCTCAGGATTGCTCAGCCCTTACTTTAGATCCTCTGTCTAGAGAGCCACTCCCACCTCATATCTGGATGGGACACTGGGCAACCTGCCTCAGTAAGCCTGCAGAATACACTTAATTCTTTCACAGCAGGCTCACCACCTGCTTACATGGTAGAGTGTTTCAGGCTGTACAACACTGTTTGTCTGTTGTACAATATTTCCTCTTATTCTAAGCATTAGCCACAACTTAATTCTAAGCACTAAGACATGTTTGATGCAGTTAATCTTGACTTAGGGTCATTATAATGACACTCTGACAACACTGCTTATTATTTCTTTATGGTAAAAAAATGACTCCTTGGCCACTCATGCTAAGTAAAATCATAGGTGTGGCTTTTAGTCAATGATGTGATTATGAGGTAGCACAGAGCACACCATCCCATAGCGAAAGCCTGTCCCTCAGGAAGTTACATTCCCTCCCAGAACAGAGTGATCCAGTTCATTAGAGAACAGTGCAGGTTGCATCTTCAGAATGGTGTAGCCTGCTCTCCACAATGTGTCCTACTCATTCCATGGGTCAGTGCAGAGGGGAACTGCGGCTATGGCCCCATTTTTTCCCTTATGAGGAACACTGAGGGAGCAATACCTGCACTCACTCAAGCCCAGTGTCTTGAATGGGGATGATCAAGGGACAGAATAAGGGCCCCTCACTAGCTGGCCCTATATAAGCTACCTTTCCATAAATGGATTTGTCTACTTCCACCATTTTCATCCATGGTACCAGCAGAAGGGTGAGGATATATTCTTCTGCTGGGTCAAAAAGATCCTCATAAGGTGGCTCAATTTTCTGATAAATCTCATTTTTCTTATCCTGTTGCAGTCCAATATCCATGCTGGCAGAAGGAGCAATGTAAGTGGCATAAAGGAACTACAATAAAAAAGAAGACAACAGTTTTTTAAGCACCATCCATTCTAATGGCCACAGTAAATAAGTTAGTTAAAGATGAGTGTGGTAGCAAACTGTTTTTTATTATCCTAGTTACTCTCTCGGTCACATCATCTTCCCCCGCTTCCTCTATTCCCTTGATGCTACTAAGTTTTCCAAAATACAGTTTCTGCCACAGCTCCCTGACTTCCTTACTCCTACATTTTCTGCTTATTAAAAGCTTCTTTGATGCCAAAATCATGCATAATGGTGATGGTAATGCTTACACAGTGACATTTTGCTGATCCTTAGTTGCAATCACAATAACAAATGCAAATCTTCATCTTTGAGTTACACACTGTTATTACTCTAAACATTTAACTGTAACAGGATGCACTGTTCTATAACACAATAAACCATTTTGTGAAAGATGGTTACTTCTTGCTTTTTAGAAACCAAACCAAGCAAGATTTTGGAATTTTAACCTAAAATTGAACATTCTAAATACCAAGAAGACTGCAATCCTGCTTCGGGATCCACTAGCATGGACTTCTGTGCTTATGCAGACCCTCATTGATTTCACTGGGACTCTGCCACAGCACAGGAGCCCACTTCAGCATATCCCAATGGAGAGCTTGGGCCTAAAACCTCACCGAAGCTTCTAAGATTCTAAGCTGGGGTAAATCAGCATGGCTCACCGACTTGAATGAAGCTACACTAATATAGACCAGCTGAGAAAATAGCCTTCCTTGTTTTGTCTCACTCAGCTTAGACAGTGAAGTGAGGCTGGTCAGTTTTACTTTCTGGTTCTCATGCACTAATAAAATACTATTGTGTTTCAGTGTCTAGGACAGCAGAGGAATGTTTGAATAGTTAAAAAATAATTTCTCTTTTCTTTATTTAGCATATCAAGTTATGTCAAACTGCAACCATTAACAAAAAAAATCCAAAATGGTTACTAACCTTTCTATAACTGTTGTTCTTCGAGATGTGTTGCACATGTCCATTCCGATGTAGGTGTGTGTGCACCCCAAGCACAGTTGCATGAATTTTTTCCCCTCGTGGTATCCCTTGGGTCAGTCCCAGTGCCCTCTGATGCCTGCCAGCCCCGCCTCCCTCAGTTTATTTTTACTGAGTAACTCCAATAAGAGATGGAGGGTGGGTTTTGGAATGGACATGTGCAAGAGATCTTGAAGAACAACATTTACAGAAAGATTAGTACCCGTTTTTTCTTCTTTGAGTGCTTGCACATGTCCATTCCAATGTAGGTGACTCACAAGCAGTCGTGCAGGAGGTGGGCTTGGAGTTCAAGGACAGGCTGACTGCAAGACTGCATGGCCGAAGTCGGCATGGTCTCTAGTCTGCTGGGTGATGGAATAGTGTGTTGAAAATGTGTGCACTGATGACCAGGTTGTTGCTCTGCAGATGTCCTGAATAGGGACTTGCACTAGGAAGGTGGCTGAGGAGGTGTGGAATGAGCAGTCAGATTAGCTGGAGGTAAAATGCCCACAAGCTCGTGGCACGTCCGTATGCATAAAGTAATCCAGGATGAAATTCTCTGGGCAGAGATGGGGAGGCACTTTCTTCTCTGCTATTGCGATGGACAGCTGAGTTGATCTGCAGAACGGTTTGGTCCTTTGTATATGGAGAGCCAGATCCTGGCTAAGATCTAAAGAGTGCAAGTGCTGCTCCTCTCTGTTCGCATAGGGTTTAGGGTAGAATACCAGCAGGAAGATTGCTTGATTGAGTGGAATTGTGACACCACCTTTGGGAGGAACGACAGGTGTGGATGCAGCTGAACCTTATGCTGAAGAAGCTTGTATATGGGGTGTTGCAGGATGGACACCTGCTCCTGCCTGGAAGGGCCTGAGATAGCCCAGGGAGCAGGCAGTGTGAAGGCTGAGCTGATTGGGGGAAGTGGCTGCAGCTGGGGCCATGCCCCAAACAGCCTCAGCAGGCTCTATAAAGGCTGGGAGCCAGGAGCTCAGGGCAGAGTCTCTCTTTGCGTTCAGCGAGAGAAGGGCCTGGCTGCAGGGAGCTAGACAGAGTACCTGTAGTGCAGCAGGGCTGGGGAAAGACTGAGGAACTGGGGAGCTCCAGCCTGGATAGCCCCAGGCTGCGGCCTGGTAATAGGCCAAGGTGTACTGGGGGTTGCAGAGAGCAGCCCAGGGCTAGGCCAAGGCAGCAGGTCCAAACCCTCCTTGCCAGTGACGAGTGGCCTATACTGCAGTCTGCCCCAGGGAGTGGGGGCTAGTTGGTGACTGGCAGTGGCCTAGTGCTGAGGCAAGGTGGGGATAGTGGTTGGGGGTTCCCTGGGGGGGGGAGACCCAGATCTGTGGGGTCCTGCCAGGGGTTAGCACCCAGAGCAAGGGGCACTGGGGTCCTGGGAGGGACACAGGGGCCAGAAGTAGGGACAAGGCGAATCACCGGCCTGCAGAGGGTACTCCAGACGCTGGACGAGCTGATTCCCCGGAATAACCAGTAGGGGGCGCCGCAGGGGTGAGTCCGTACCCTTACAGGGGGCTCCAATGTAAGGGCCTGGATCTCTGATACCCTTCTGGCTGAAGTCATGGCCATTAAGGAGGCCACTTTCCAGGAAAGGTATAACAATGAGCATGTTGCTAGCCGCTCAAATGGTGGGCCCATGACCTTTGACAAGACAAGGCTTAGATCCCAAGGAGGAATGGGTTCTTTAACCTGGGGGTATACCCTCTCCAAGTCTTGGAAAAAAAGGATCATGATCTTGTGTGAATAAACAGATTGGTTGTCAACCTTGGGATAGAAGGCTGAGATGGCCACTAGGTGGATCTTGACTGAAGAGAGGGCCAGATCTTGTTGTTTCAGCAGTAGAAGGTACTCCAAAATGAGCTGCAGAGTGGACTGCATAGGTGGAATTCCCCATTGGGAGGACTAGATGGAGAACCGCTTCCATTTTGCAAGGTAGGTGGCCTTCTGTTGCCCAGTAGGACTCTACTGACCTGCTCCGAGCAAGCCTGCTCCTCAGGGGTCAGCCATGGAGCTTCCAGGCTGTTAGATGAAGGGAACTGAGGTTTGTGTGGAGCAGCCAACTGTGGTCTCAAGAGATCAGGTCTGGGTATAGCAGAAGCAGTAATGGAATCTCCACTGAAAGGCCTAACAGGGTGGTGAACCAATGTTGCCTGGGCCACGCCGGGGCTATGAGAATGACCCATGCTCAGTCCTGCTTGATCTTCGTCAGAACTTTGTGACTCAGTGGGGTAGGCGGAAATGTATAATACAGATGTTTTGTCCATGACAACAGAAATGTGTCTATGAGAGACCCTGGGCAGTGGTGTCACAGGGAATAGAATTGATGGCATTTCCTGTTGTTGCAGGTAGCAAACAAGTCTATAAGGGGAGTCCCCCACCGTTGGAAGATGTCCCTCATGATGTCCGGTCAGAGAGATCATTCATGGTTAGAGGAGAAAGACCTGCTGAGGTGATCGGCTGGCTGGTTCTGTGTTCCTAGAAGACAGGACACTTCTAGACTGACTGAGTGAGCAATGCAGAGCTCCTACAGCTGGATTGCTTCCTGACACAGGGGGAAGATTGCGCCCTTCCCTGTCTGTTTATGTAGAACATGGCCATTGTGTTGTCTGTGAGAACCGAAATAGTCTTGTTTGTAATGTGGGGTAGGAACACTTGTTGGGCTAGGCACCCCCCCCCCCCCCCCCCAAGCTTCCTGACATTGATATGAAGGGAAAGCTCTTCTTGACAGGGTTACCAGGCGTCCAGTTTTCCACCAGAACACCTGGTCAAAAAGGGACCCTGGCGGCTCCAGTCGGCATCACTGACTGGGCCATTAAAAGTCTGATTGGTGGCACAGCAGGAGCCCAGGGCTAAGGCAAGCTTCCTACCTGCCCTGGCTCTGGGCGGCTCCCGGAAGCAGCTGCCAGGTCCCTGTGGCCCCTAGGCACCTGGGTAGCCAGGGAGGCTCAACACACTGACCCCGTCCCAAGTGGCGGCTCCATAGCTCCCATTGGCCAGGAACCATGACCAGTGGGAGCTGCGGAGAGCAATGCCTGCGGGCACAAAGACAGCACACACCGCGCAGAGCCGCCTGGCCACTCATGCACCTAGAGGCCACAGGGACCTGGTGGCTACTTCCTTGGAGCCGTAGTAAGTGCTGCTGGGACTGCACACATCCTCCTGTACCCCAACCCTCTGGCCCAGCCCGGAGCCCCCTCCCACACCCCAAACCCCTCATCCCTGGCCCCTCTCTAGAGCCCACATCCCCAGCCGGAACCCTCACCCGCCTGCATCCCAGCCCTCTGCCCCAGCCTAGAACCCCCTCCTGTACCCCAAAGCCCTCATCCCCAATCCCACCCCAGAACCTGCACCCCCAGCCCAGAGCCCTCACCCCCTCCTGTACCCCAACCCCCTGCCCCAGACCTGTGAAAGTGAGTGAGGGTGGGGAAGAGTGAGCAACAGAGGAAGGGATGATCAAGCGAGCAGGGCCGGGGCCAGGGGGTGGGCCTCGGAGAAGGAGCCAAGCAAGGGTTGGGGCAGGAGTGTTTGGTTCTGTGTGTGATTAGAAAGTTGGCGACCCTACTTCTTCAGACCAGAGGCCCTGAGTTCTGAGAGATCCTAGGTGGGCTCCCCAGCTGAGGGCTGATGCATCAGATACTAGAGACACAGACAGTTGAGGCCTTGAAAAGGATACCCCTGCACGTTCCACGTGGTGATTCAACCACCATGTCAGTGAATCGAGGACCTGAGCGGGAACAGTGACCACTGAGTCCAGATGATGATGTAAAGGAGAGTATACCATGGCCAACAAGGCTTGGAGAGGTCTGAGATGTAGCCTTGTGTGTTGCACTACATACGTGCATGAAGCCATGTGGCCCAGAAGGCTTAGACACTTTCATGCAGTCTTGGTCCGATGAGACTGGAGGGACCTTATTAGGGTTGTAACTGAATGAAAACAATTGTCCGGAAGTAGGTCTATCGCTTGCACGGAGTTGAGAACCGCACCGACGAGCAGGGATAAGAGTGGATTTCTGGATGTTCATCAGTAGACCTAGCACCCTGAAGGTCGATTGGATAAGATGGATGTCAGATTCCTCTTGAGCTCTGGAGCAGTCGCTTACCAACCAGTTGTCGAGGGACGGGAATACATGAACTCCCTTTTTTCTAAGGAAAGGCTGCCACCACTGCCATGCATTTGGTGAAGATCTATTGAGCAGCTGACAGGCCAAATGGAAGGACCACAAACTGGTAATGAACTTGTTCATAACAAATCTTAGGAATCGTCTGTGGCCTCTTCCGAAGGAGGGATTGGACTTCTTCTTCCAACAGTTGCTCATGAGAAGGGTCCCTGAAGAGGGATAGGTTGGGGGGGGGGATAGGAAGGTGGGGTAGACAAAAATTGGATGGTGTAATACACTTCTACCGTGCTTAGAACCCAGAGATCTGAGGTAATGTGGACCCAGGCACTGAGGGAGTGGAGGAGCTGGTTGGAAAAAGAAGGGGTAGCTGGATCCGGTGTTGAGGGGATTGTAATGTTGACCTCGAGCATCTCATCAAAACAAGTGCTTCGAGATCCCCGAGTGTCTGGGCCCAGTCTGCGCAGGGCCTGCTAAGGAGGATTGCAAAGGGGCTTATGTCTGAACCCCCTGCTCCTCCTCCTCTGTTGATCTTGCCTGACTGATTGGGCAAAGTAGTGGCCAGTCTGTTGGAACCTGTAGTGCCCTCTGGATACTGCCAGGATATACAGACCCAGAGATTTCAAGGTCTCTTTAGAATCCTTGAGGCCATGTAGTCTAGTGTCCGTTTGCTCCGAAAAGAGCGATGACCCTTCAAAAGGAGAGTTTGGTGCACCTCATGTGGAAACTCTGAGGACTGCAGCCATGAGCTCCTGCGCATGGTTACAGCTGCGGCCATTGATCTGGCCATGGAATCAGCAGCATCCAGAGCCACTTAAAGAGAGGCCCTTGCCACTGTCTTCCCTTCCTCAACTAAGGATGAGATCTCTTGTCTAGAGTCCTGGGGGAGCAATTCCTTAAATTTTAGCATGAACTCCCACATATTAAAATCATAGCAGCCTAGCAAGGCTTGCTGGTTCACTATGCAGAGCGGTAGGCCCTCATGGAGTAGGCCTTTCAGCCAAACAGGTCCAATTTCTTTAAATCTTTCCCCTTGGATATAGATCCCACTTGACCTTGATGATCCCTTTCATTGGCAGCCGCCACAACCAGGGACCCCTGGGGGAGAGTGCAAGAATAGAAACTCATATCCTTTAGCTGATACAAAGTATTTGCATTCTGTGCACTTCACTGTAGGAGGGAAGGAGGCAGGAGTTTGCCACAGTGCCTTGACGGGGTCCATAATGGCTTCATTGAGTGGTAGAGCCACTTTAAAAGAGCTCACTGCTGACAAAATGGCTAAGAGATTACGTATTGTCTCCATAACCACCTCTCCTGTAAGTTTGAGGTTACCCTCTTTAACAAGTCCTGGTATTCCTTGTGGTCATCTTGCAGTGGAGACACTCCTGCTGCCACCCCTGCCTCATCTGGAGAGAAGGATGAGGAGGCTATAACCAGCCGAGGAGCCTCCTCATTTCCTCAATCTCCACAGAGGCCTGCAGGACTTCCTCCTGAGGCTCGGTGTTGGGTTCTGTACCGGAGTCTGAGAGGTCTCTCGGTCCAGTACCAGGGGTGTCATACTTTCCGAGGCCACTGAGTATGATTGCCTTGAGAAGCTGCCCTGAGGGGGCACGTCCCATCGGTTCCTAAGCAGTCATTGCATAGCTGCCAGGTCCATGGGAACTGGCACCCTAAGTGTTCGGTGGCACCCCTGTACTTGGGGCAACAATAAAAAAGGAATGGCCTGGAGAGCAGTGCGGGTGGCTGTGTCAATGGAGGGAATTAGGACCCCACTTCTGACTCTGATGATGAACTGCAGCGCGGAGAACAAGGCAATGCCATTCCCTTCAGTGCCAATGATCAGTGTCACAGCAAAGATCACGTGGAGGCTGCCAAAGGAAGTTTTCCCTTTAAAGGGCAGACATGGTACTGGGCGAAGTCCGAGCAACAGCTCTCTGCTGCTCAGTGGCGCTGAGTCTTGAACCTCCAGGTTCAAGGGAACTGGGCTTGTTTAGTCTGTAGAAGAGAAGAGTGAGGGGGGTAGGGCCGGCACCAGCTTAACAAGCAGGTGCTTGGGGCGGCTAAGGGAGAGGGGCGGCACCTGTGGCAATTCTGGGGCGGCAGGTCCCTCGCTCCTTCTAGGAGCGAAGGACCTGCCACGGCTTTTTTTTTTTTTTTTGCTTGGGGCAGCAGAAATGCTGGAGCCGGCCCTGGAGGGGGGCATTTGATAGCAGCCTTCAACTACCTGAAGGGGGGTTCCAAAGAGGATGGAGCTCAGCTGTTCTCAATGGTGGCAGATGACAGAACAAGGAACAATGGTCTCAGGTTGCAGTGGGGGAAGTCTAGGTTGGATATTAGGAAACACTATTTCACTAGGAGGGTGGTGAAGCACTGGAATGGGTTACCTAGGGAGGTGGTGGAATCTCCATCCTTAGAGGTTTTTAAGGCCCGGCTTGACAAAGCCCTGGCTGAGATGATTTAGTAGGTGTTGGCCCTGCTTTGAGCAGGGGGTTGGACTAGATGACTTCCTGAGGTCTCTTCCAACCCTAATCTTCTATGATTCTATGACCCCTTCCCCCCATGTAATAACCTTGAGACCTCCTGAAGGGGTCACAACCCCGGCAGTAGGGGGAAGAACTCCTGCAGTAGATGAGAACCCCTGCACTAGGGGGAAAAATTCCAGCAACTTTGCTCAGGGCACACACATCCTTACACTGGAATAGACATGTGCAAGCACTCCAAGAAGAACCAATACTTTGGGCCTAAACACTTGACAGTGGCTCTTTAAACTCTGCGAAAGCCAAGTCACCAAAGCACATGGATCCTTTGCAACCGTCATCCTTAGAATTTTTAATGACTAGCATCTTTAACAACCATGCAGGATTCCACCCATTTTCTACATATATGTAGGCACCTAAAAAGCAACACGGGTTTGTTTTTAGCACGGTCTATACATTGTTAACCCAGATAAAGATTCCCATGTGTAGGGGTGAGACTAAGAAACTAACAAATCCATAGGTAAAGCTAAGCTGAAAAACTCAACCAAATTTATCAGATCAATGTACACCCCTGGCTAATTATAAAATAAACTGAAATTTTGCAGATAGAGCACTAATTAGACTCAAAGTGATGTCAAACCTTGGAAGTTACTTAAAACTAATAAAGTTACAATTACATCATATTTTAATCTGATCCAACTCATTTCACATGTAAAAAAGCCAAGTTATAAAAAGAACAGTCCAGCCATATAAAGATGTGATATCTATAAAAATAACCATCTCATAAAGGGGTTAGACATTTTATTCAAGTCAAATTAGACAGCAATAGGACTAAGTTGGTCCACTCATAAAACCACACATGGGAGCTCTGAATTAGCGAAGACCCCAGTGTATTAGATTTAACCTGGTCATTTAAAAGGCTAACCCTACTGTAATGTGGCTTTTTAAAACACAAAACACATCTTTGATGGAACTGTTCTCTCTCTAAATAGAATTTTTTATATACAAAATGTTTTCATTCAATGGCTTTCTGTTTGTTTTGGTTAGAAATTGGAAAAGTTGGAAAAACTAATCTATAATTACCGTGATAGACAATGTCATAAATTATTAACTGGCTTTGAACTCACTACCTTTGCAACATCAGGGCTTGATACTGCAGCTGCTCCACATGTGGAACTGCTAGTGACACCACTTCCGTTTCACATGTGGAGATGCTACAGAATAAGCTCCTACATAAAGGCAGACCTTATATCCATTAGGCTATATATAGTTACTTCCATCTGCACACGGATCAGTCTGAGTCAGGTCAGCAAGCACTCGGGACCTGGATCCTGGGATCCTGTTACAGGGTATGTCAGAGCCTGAATACCACTGTGACTTGGGTCCAAGCTCTGTCATTTTGCAATGTGGATGCGCTTCAACTCGCAGAACTGAGTCAGAAGGTCTGCGTAGTGCAGTATGGATACGTTAGCATGGCTGTGAGACCAGGGTCCAGCAATTGTAAACCCAGATTTACAATTCAGTGTGGACACTCAAGTTTACAGTGCAGCATAGACATATACCCTAAGGGCCAGATCCTCAGCTGCTCTAAACTGACATAATTCTGTTGACTTCAAGGGAGATGCACAGATTTATGACATCTGAGGAGCTGGCCCACAACCTACCTTTCTATCAAGATTTTTATACTATGCCCATCATTGTAATATCTGAGCCCCCAAGTAGAAATATAGGGCCAGATTGTGACTAAGTGCTTGTGCTGATGCATGACGGGAGAGGTGACAAGGAACCTTCCACCACCTTGTGTTCCCAGCACAGGGGTCAGTCACAACTGCACAGCTTGCCCTGGCCTGAATGTAAGGAGTGAATGGGATATTACTGCAAATTTTGCTGGTCATCACAAACAAGTGGAGAAGGGGTGCCTATGGCTTTCTCCTTCTGAATTGTCGAATGGAGCCAGTCAGTTTCAGAGGGAAGAACACATTACATGCTCTTAAAGCAGGGGTGGGCAAACTACGGCCTGCGGGCTGGATCCGGCCCCTCAGGGCTTTGGATCCGGCCTGTGGGATTGCCCCATGTGGCGCCATGGGCCCCACGCCACTCTCAGAAGCGGCCGGCACCACTTCCCTGCGGCCCCCCGGGCGGGTGGGCAGAGGGCGTCATGTGTTGCCCTTGCCTCCAGGCACCGCCCCCTGCAGCTCCCATTGGCCGGGAACGAGGAATGGGCTCCAATGGGAGCTTTGGGGGAGGTACCTGGAGGCGCGGCAAGGACAACGCACGTGGTGCCCTCCGCCCCCCCTCCCCCAGGGGCTGCAGAGTTTCCTGGAGCAGCATGGGGCCAGGGCAGGCATGCAGGGAGCCTGCCCTGGCACCGGTGCACACCGCTGCCACCCCAGAGCCACTTTAGGTAAGCGGCGCCAGGCCGGAGCCCGAACCCTACCTGCACTCGCCCTCCAATTCCCTGCCCTAAGCCCCCTGCCTGCACCCCGCACCCCTCCTGGACCCCAACCCCCTGCCCAGAGCCCCCTCCTGCAGTCTGCACCCCTCCTGCACCCCTGTCCTGAGCTCCCTCCTGCACTCCCCACCCCTTCTGCACCCCAACCCCTTCCCCGAGCCTCCTCATACACCCCGCACCCCTCCTCCACCCCAATCCCTTGCCCTGAGCCCCTTTCTGCACATCCAGGGCCGGCTCCAGGCACCAGCGCAGTGAGCAGGTGCTTGGGATGGCCAATGGACAGGGGCGGCATGTCCGGCTCTTTGGCAGCAATTTGGCGGCGGGTCCATAGGTCCCTCTCGGAGGGAAGGACCTGCCACTGAATTGCCACCGAAGAATGAAGCGGCGGGGTAGAGCTGCCGCCGAAGTGCCATCGATCACAGCTTGTATTTTTTCTCACCACTTCGGGCGGCAAAAACGCTGGAGCCGGCTCCTCCTGGAAGCTGGTGTCCAGGGTGACTGCCCTGCTCAACTACCCTGGTGTATCAGTGGCCTTGCTTCCGCTCCATGCCAGAGAACTATAAGAAGTACTGTGCTTTCAGATTTTCACTGGGGCTGTGAAACTACTGAATGGCCCCTATGCGAGCCTGTGCACTAAGGAATTCATAGAGCATTATATTGTGTATTACAAGAAACTCAGTTTAAATTAAATGAATATAAGGCTGTAAAATTCAAATAAAGACCTTTGCGCATGTAAAATCTCAGGCTCATCAGACTTAATTTATTCAATGTTTTGCAACTTCAGTAAAACATACAAAGAATTTTCCTACCTTCCAGCTATATATTTTTCTATAAAAGTATTAAAGTTAGTGATGGTCCAAACCAAAACTGTGATCTGGAATCTGATCAGAGTTTGCATCTTGAAATTATTTATAATGGACCAAATGCAAATATACCAAACATCTGGGAAAATCAGATTATGATTCAGGTCTGGATTATGAACTCCCAAATTCGGGAATGTTCAGATCTGAGGTTTTGCTTAAACTCATCCCTAAATGTAAAGATTTTCAGTATGTAATCTCAGAATGCTTAGGTTTATACAAAAATAAAAAAAATGCTTAGTATTGTTCCCCAACAAGTCCATGATAATAATAACTCTTCATCTAAATTGGCTCTAGTATTAAAATATTATATTTCCAATAATTGTATTACATTTGTCTAACCCTAAATACTATTTTTCATAACAGATTGCAACTTGTGTTTCTTTATTATTTTTCTTTTCCAATTTGTTTTACACTCCAGCATGTGTGTTCATAGTGAAATAACCCATACATTCCTGGATTATTACTGTCACTCATCTTTTTTCTAGTGCATCACATTTCATCCTCACTTGAGTTTCTTTTACTATACACACTGATATATTAAGGAAACACATGCCAGGGTATATCATAAAGCTTAGATAAAACACTGACCAGAAAAATACAATGATCAAAGAAAGTTTCTTCTTACTTCTGTGTTATGTACAGAAAATTGTATGAAACACTCGATCTCTCTGAATCGTAAATAGTAAAATATATGACAATGTGCTATTAGAAATCTGATTGACATTAGGAGTAGCGGAATAACTATCTCATTGTATCAAAGGTGAGTGCAGAATTCGGGAAGGCATCTTTTCCAGAAGCAGGCCCTTTTGATTGGATACAGCTTGACTCTCATCTGTGTTCCAATGAAAACAAGAATAATTTGTGTGCAGCCTTAAAAGGCAAACTTGAGAATGATACCAAATGTTTCAGCACATGTGTTGATTTGTTATGTTTCATTTCAGCTGTGATGCTAATGGAACAGTTTCACATATTTCGTTCTGATGTATTTACTTTAATGGTCATGTGTATGTAGCTTTCTGTGATTGCCTAGTAACTCTGATTGTATGATGTTTTGCTGTCACCACCAGGCCGGGGCTGGAAATAAGATAAGACAAGACTAAAGGCTTGCTTTTCAGTCATGTAGCCTTTTACTCCAGGGCAAAGTAAGTATAAAACATGACCAAATCAGAATGGCAATATTTCATATCCACTTTGCATCGGTGCAAATTACTGCACCAGGTGCAACACAATGGAGACTTGGGCCCAAAGGCTAAAAATTTCAAACGTAAATTTGGCTCCTAAATCCATATTAAGACACCTAAATAAAAATTGCCTTATTTTTCAAAGATCCTATGTACCTGCAGCTCCCTCTAATATATATGTGTTCTGCGGGCACTCAAGTCAGGCCACTTACATATTTAGGTGCCTAAATATGAATTTAGATGTCAAACTTTAGGCACCCAGGTTGGACATTTTTGTTTTAAGGCTGAGACTGACACATACAATTTATAATGTGTCCTCCTGAATTTTAGGAAAAAGAGAAAAACTCAACATTGTGACTGCTTCAAGTGTTTGTTATCTCTGAGTTATTATGGTGTTTCCCTTATTGCCCAGGAGCAAGAACGTTTAGATCAGGACACACAGAAGAATGAAGACACAGAACTGGAGGTGGAATTAAAGAAGCAGGCTGCAACTTTATTAACTTTTAACATGCTGCCCACACCCCATTCTCACCCCTTCAGACTACCGGGCATTAATTGGCTCTAGTATGAGATTAACCAGCCTTAAGCATTAACATCCCAATAAGTGAGGGTTGTCTCCTTTAGTCTAGCCCTCCCTAACTGAAGACAGGATTCAGTCTTGCTACTCTCCCACTCTGAAGGAGAGTGAGGGTACAGACAAAGGGCGTCTTATTCTTCATGCACCTTAAAACATCCCTATGCCCAACAGGCTATTGTGGCCCAGGACGAAGTCCCTCAGGCCTCTGTGGACATTGAGGGAGTGACTCAGCAAGTTATAGCTTCCGCATCCTCCTCCCCAGACAAGGCCGTGATGGCAGCAGGGGGACTCCACCACAGGCACTTCCTGGGTCCCAGGCTTTGGTTTAGCCCAGAAGCTGGCCTCTAAAGCCTCTCATGTGTACTGGACACAAGTATTGACAATAATTACTCTGTTTTATTACCCCTTACTAATTTCTATTGTTTGTTTTAATTGTGATCTCTTTTCCTTAATTTCCTACATTACCAGGCCTCAAGGATTCTGCAAGTACAGGAAAAAATTCTCCATAGCCCCGCAAAGCAAGCCCAGAAACCCAGCTGTGACAACTGCAAACAAAGGGTAGGAGTAGCCAACGCAGCACCTGTGGGTCTAAGATGGCTCCGAGAGGGCCATAAGCGATGGTGGAGGAGAGGGTCCCTGTGTCTAGTGAACCCGCCAATGGGAGACCGATGTAGGTTGAGACTCCCCAGCTCCCCATGCCCACACATGGACTCCACGTGTTTCTGGGCAGGTGTGAGAGCATGGAGTAGTAGGTGCCTCTTCATCCTCCTCCCCCTGACAAGGATCCCAAGGAGTAGCCATCCCCCTGCCAGTTCAATCAATGCCCACAACCAGCCACTGACCCATGCACACTCAGTGCTATGGAAAAGCCATGGAGGGAGAGTTACAACTGCTCAGTACAGCAATAACTTAAAATGCAAATTATATTGAAATTTAAATTATCCTGGTTGTGTAAAATGCCATTCCTCTCTCTACAGACATATGCTTTATGGACATGGGAAGTGGTGCTCCCTAAGCGATACTTGGGTCTGCTCTCTTTGGAGAAACAGACACATATTTAAAGGCACAGGATAATTTAGAAAGGAAAAGGAAACCCAAGTTTCTCAAAATGGCAGTAAAAACTGCATGGCATACTTAAGATGGCTGTACCTTTCTCCCCCCATCAGCATCCAACAGTCTTATAGGACATGGGTCTGAGTTATCGATACTACTGGTCAGTGGGAAAATAATTAACTTTTTCACTGCACCTGAACTTACAGTGTAAAGCCAGTGAAGAACTCTCACAGGTAAGCAATCTCATTAGCACTCTAAAAATCTATGAAGTAGCTTAACACCAAGAAGGGAGAGTAATTGTATAATCAGGAGTGATAATGGACTGAAATTAAGAAAAGAAAAAGCTATAAGACTGACAACTGGAAGATCCACTTCTATGACTAAAGTCAATATCCTAAGCTTAGGCTTCAGGATTTGAAACTCTAACCCTCATGAGAGAGAGTAACAACTGATTTACACATACACATACAAAAAGAATGATCAGCATTAACAGTAGCTATTTCCAAATAAGAGCTAACTCTGGCAGTGAGTAGCAAAGGGGAGACTATGCAAACTGAATATTAATAGATAAAACTGGGAATGGAATTGATCCTAGGAAACAAACTGTGCATGGCTAACATTTAAGTCAAGCAATTCCATGGTAACAATTTAAAGCTGGATTTATTGACCACAACCTCAAATTTCCTTTGCTTGGGGTTGGGGAGACTTGGAAACCCTTTCAGTTCTTTTGTCTTTTTTAAACAGTCTTACAATAAAGATATTACTGAAGGGAAAACACATTTATAACTTACTTGAGCTTGCTTGCATAGTTTAAAAGGCTGAAGGGTTTCTTGGTAGAAAAGTTGATGATAAGCCTGTAGGTCAAACCAAAAGTACGCACTGTTCTTCCACAGCTACAGATGGAAAAAGAATATAAGTTATTACTACCCAATTATCAGGGCTTTATAAAAGCTTGGGTTTCCAATCCAAGTAATTGTTTAGCTCCTTGGGGTCATCATAAATCAAGCTCAATTTAAGATGGTTTTAATCTTCTGTTGCATACTGGCAACAGGACAATATGTTTAATGGCATTGTCACTGCGATATTATATCTTTTATTGTATCCTTTGCATATAATTGGCCATTAAAATTGTTAACGTTACAGTTAACATTTGAAGAGTAACCACATTTTGATGGCGTGAAGCCAGCACTTAAGAAATGTTGATAATGTACGTGCAGAACTTGTGCCATGGTGGGATAGCATTTTGCAGCAATAACCCAGACAATTAAATGTTTTATACTGGGCATATGTTATTGTGACTATATTACATTGTTATTATATTTGTTTCTAAGGTACCATATCTTGGCCTCCGTTTCATTGAGTCAAACAAAAATATCAAACATCTTTCAGAAGAAGGAGCTAGCTCTTCCCCTCCTCCCCTGACCGCTCTGTTCTAGCTCTTCACTTATGGGGGTTGGGTCTTGGTGAGTATCCCAAAAGCACATCTGGGGTTAGCTGCTTTATGAGATTGACAGTTAAAAGAATACCTTCCAAAGAGGGGAGTTTTGCTCCATAACTTGTTGGTTACAAGACTTGTTTCAGTCAGAGGTCAGGCTGAACATAAGTTCCACAGCGGAAGACACTTGATACAAATGGCTTGATTTTTGGAAGGGAGTGATCACCACAGATCCCATTTACTTCTGTGGGATTTATGGATGCTCATCCTCTTTGAAAAATCATGCCAATTTTGTGTAGGTGGCTAAATGTAAATTTAGGATTCTAACTTAAGGCACCCAGATTTGAAAAATTGTGGTTGTTGTCTCCTGGAGAGCCAAAGGCAGAAGAAAGCATTTCTGGCCACTGCTGCTGCATTCTAGACATCTGTGAGAAATCTATAACCCTGCCAATGGATGGAATGACCACGGCCTACATCCTCATCTTTTTCAAATCCTTCCTAAAGATTCACTGCTTCTACAAAGCCCACAGGCTGACTAGCTCCAACCCATTCTCCCTCTACATGCTGCAGCAAGTAGTGGCTTTGCAGACAGCAGAGAAGAAATATAATTATGTTTCCCAGAAGTTCATGGAGCTTCAGTGAACACTAAAGAACTTTATGCAAATGCTGGGGGATACTTGTGGACATTATTGACACCACAGGGAAGGAGGCAGAAGACTCGCATGTGAAAGAGATTATATTCTAGTAGATATTCTTCTTTTTCCCCTTTTTAAAATTTTTCTGCAGGCCGGGATCTCATACTGTTTTTCTGCCAGATGGAAAAGGCAGTTATTCACAATGAATAGTCCCTTTCATCCCTGATGGAACACTCAGACTTCAAATAGGTTTGGGATAGTCAGGTTAAGGCCCATCTTCAGTTTCAAAATATGCATGAACACCACCCCTTTCTTTCTCCAGTTATTTTTTCAGCCTGGCTGCCCTTTGTAGCTTTGTGTTCAGTCAGTTGTGGAATAAATTGTCACAGGGTAAGAAAATACCTCATACCTCATTCCCTGACTTCTCACAGAAGCGTGTGAAGAAGTAGCCGGCTCTGTTCTCCACATAAAGAGACTGCAGCATGCATTCCATTTTAGAACCCCCTAGGACAACACTTTCTGTAGGACTTTTTCCCTAGGTTAACAGAACAGCAAGAAATAAAGGCGATTAATTTTTCTTAGATGTCAGTGAGTTGAAACGGGGTGTCATGCAGATTGTTCAGCTGACATCTTCACTCCAGTCAACCAGATTTTACATTATATTATACATACAATTGGTGCATAGAGGTCATCTAGTCCATCCCCCGTGCTGAGGCAGGACCCACAAAACCTAGGCCATCGCTGATTGGTATTTGTCTAACAAGTTCTTAAAAACCTCCAATGAGGGGGGTCCACAACCTTCCTTGGTACTTAAATATCCTTAAAGTTAAAACGTATTTCCTAATATCTGAACTAATTCTCCCTTGCTGCAGATTAAACTGATTACTTCTTGTTCTTCCTTCAAGGATGTGGAGAACAATTGATCATCCTCTTTATAACAGCCCTTAACAGATTGAAGTCTTATCGGATCCCCCTCCATGTTCTTTTCTCAAGACTAACCATGCCCAGTTTTAAAATTTTTTCCTCATAGGTCAGGTTTTCTAAATCTTTTATCATTTTTATTGCTCTCCTCTGAACTCTCTTCCCAATTTGTCTTATCTTTCTTAAAGCATAGTACCTGAAACTGAACACAATACTCCAGTTGAGGCCTCAGTGCCAAGTAGAGTGGGACAATTACCTCCTCTGTCTTACATACAACACTCCTGTTAATACATCCCGTAATGATATTAGCTTTTTCTTTTTTTTTTTTTTTTGCAACTGCGTCACAGTTTTGACTCATTCAGTTTGTGAGCTACTACAACCCCCATCTCGTTTTTCGGCAGTACTATCATCTAGCTAGTTATTCCTCATTTTGTAGTTGTGCATTTGATTTTTCTTTCCTAAATGTAGCACTGTGCACTTGTCTTTATTGAATTTCATTGTGTTGATTTCAGACCAATTCATCAAGGTTGTTTTAAATTCTAATCCTATCCTTCAAACTGCTTGCAACCCCTCCCAATTTAGTGTCATCCACAAATTTTATAAGCATATTCTCCACTCCATTATCCAAGTAACTAATGAAAATGTTGAAGCATTCCAGACTGAGGACAGACCTCCCGTGGGTCCCATTTGCTCCATTTGACAGCAAACCATTGATAACAACTTTCAGTACAGTCTTTCAACAAGTTGTGCATCCACCTTATAGTAATTTCATCTAGACAGCATTTCCCTAGTTTCTTTATGAAAATGTCATGTGGGATTGTGTCAAAAGCCTTACTAAAAATTAAGGAAAATCACTTGCTTCCCCCTATCCACTAGGCAGGCCAGTAACCCTGTTAAAGAAGGAAATTAGGTTGGTTTGGCATTCCAGGTGCTTACAAATTGATTCTTTATTAACTTGTTCCAGTAACTTTCCAGGTATCAAAGTATCCAGGAGTATTGAGTAGGACAGGGGAGATTTAAGGGGGTCTATTTTGACACCTCCCGCCCCACCCTCCTGCAAAGAATCCCAAGGAAAATGCAGGCCAGGGAGCTGACCCCTGAAGAGCTGAGGAGATATGTGGCAGACTGGTCACATCCTGTGAGGACACTGGGAGTGGATGAAGGAGTGGGGATGGGAGGACAATAGGTTTCTCTCCAAAGATTGCTCAAGAGCAGGAAAGAAAGAGCGGGGGCTTTTGAGAGAGGGTCTTGTGAGAAAGCAGTCACAATGAGAAGCCTGAGGGTATGGGATAGTTAGAATCCTTGATACTCAGCATATGCGCAGTGTGCCCAGCCATTTGATGGCATCATCATCAGCTGGGTGAAGAGCCGGGTGGTGGCAGCAGTGATCCCTTGAGTTCAAGGATGATCTCTTCCACAGATTTTAATTTTTATGGGTCCTTTGGTGACTGAATCCTTGAGCCACAAACTTGTTGGCAGACATTGCAGGTGATGCTGGAAGGCAGGGTTGGGCCATGATTTCTGTATGACAGTTGTCTGTCCTTTCTTTTCAGGCATTTTTCTGCAACCAGGGCAAGGCAATTTTCCTCAAAAGTGATCATTCCTTCTCTGACAAGTCTTCACCAGTTAGCCCTGTCCTGGGCCACTGCGTACCAGTGTGTGTTATTGATGCCACATCTCTTAATCTTTGTCTTGAGGGTGTCTTTGAAGTGTTTCTTTTGGCCTCCCCATTTCCTTTCTCTTTTGGTGAGTTGGGCATACAGCAGTTGTTTTGGTAGGCGTGCGTCAGGCATGCACGCACAGTGCACGCTCCACCTCTGCTGGTGCTGGATAATCATGGCCTCAATACTGAAGGTGTTGGCCTTCGTGAGGACACTGAGGTTAGTGTGGTGATCCTTCCACTTTATGTTAAGGATCTTCTGGATAAAGAGCTAGTGCTAGTGCTGGCTTTCTAGGTGTTTTCTGTAGGTCACCCAAGTCTCGCCGAAATAGAGGAGAGTTGGGATTACTACCGCTTTATAAACCAAAAGTCTAGTGTGTGTTCTGATGTTGTGGTTGTTGAATACCCATTGAGACAGTCTGCCAAAGACAAGGCTGGCACAGCGGATTCTGTGCTGAATCTTAACATCTCTGTCTGCCCTCTGTGAGAGATGGTGGCCAACGTAGGCAAGGTGTTCTAAATTTTCCAGTTCTTCTCTGTCAATCTAGAACTTCCTTGCTGGGTTTGATGATTGATCAGGAGCTGGCTGGTGGAGAACTTTGTTTTGCCAATGTTCAGGGTTAGTCTTAGTCTTTTGTAAGCTTCAGAGAAGCAGGTAAGGGCTGTTTATAGATCCTCCTTTTAGTGTACAACTACAGCACAATCATCTGCATACTGGAGTTCACCCATCATTGAAGTAAGTCATTGGGCACTTGTCAAGAATATGCAACATAGTCTGAAGTTGACTATATCTACATCATGGGTCATTAGAGAAATCCCATTTGAAGAGTGACTGGCCACACAATTGCCCTGTCCTGTTCAAAACTGGTTCAGGGATGGCCAGAGGTGCCTTGGCAGGTCAAAATCTGGTGGGCAGATGGTGGGGTTGGTGATGAGAGAGTGATTAATGACTGTTATCACAGACCACTCGTTACGCCAAGCAGATTCCACCGTCATGTCCTGTGGTGGCATAAGTGACCATAAGGACCCTTGATAGCCTCCATGGATAACCAAGTGGAGAATAAATGGCTGGGCCTCTCTTCTCCTCAGCCAGAGATAGACTCCTCCAGACAAAAGACAGGGATGTATAAATAGAGATATTCAAGGGGTGTGAATATTTCCTGAATATTTGGTTCCACAATATAAATTTCACTTGACCACAAACATCAGCCTGTTCCCCCATCCCTTCTGTTAACTAAACAAGAATACCTTCAGCAAAGGAATAAACAATTGTACTATCCTAATGAAAAAAAAAAGCAGTCTATTAACAGATTAAGGAACTCAATGCACATTACAGTTTATTTCCTGAACTGGGCCAGCAGTGCCAACAATCTCTATGAAAGAGCAGGACACCTTTGGAATGTTCAATGAACATGACGAGTTTGGGATTTATAGTTGTACCTGTGGCATTATTCTTAATTCTTGGACTTAAAAAAGCAGGAAGCCCCCAAAGCCTCCATCATTTCAGCAAAAATTAAGGAAACATTCTTCTGTGCATTGGATTCAGGGAGTTGCTTTTGGAGGCAGTAATTTTACAAGCCATACAATAAAGTGTAGGAGTAATGAAAAAAAATTAGAACTGGAACATGTTCCTGCTGTATATTTTACTGTTTTCATCACTACATATTTTAGGGCCATATTCAAGCTCTCACTTCCACTGGTCACTAAAATATTGCCCAAAACTGTACTAAGGTGTGGGAATGTCTCTATTGAAGCATTTATCCATTAACTCACAAATAATAATCCTTTTTACTGTCACACAAAGAACATTATTATGATTAAAACAATAATTTATTAGTAGTTACCATACCACAGTATGAGAATTACCACCATTATTTCCTATTCTAAGAATAAAGAAATAGAATGGACCAATGGATGCCATAGTGTGGTAATTATGGGTGAATGTTGGCTTTCTATTAGGGCTGTCAAGCAATTAAAAAAATAATCAAGATTAATCGCAAGATTAAAAAAATTAGTCAAGATTAATTGTGTGATTAATCACACCGTTAAACAATAGAATACCATTTATTTAAAAAATTTTGGATGTTTTCTACATTTTCAAATATATTGATTTCAATTACAACACAGAATACAAAGTGTACAGTGCCCACTTTATATTTACTTTTGATTACAAGTGTTTGCACTATAAAAAGACAAAATCAATAGTATTTTTCAATTCACCTAATACAAGTACTGTAGTGCAATCTCTTTACCATGAAAATTGAACTTGCAAATATAGAATTATGTACAAAAAACTGCATTCAAAAATAGAACAATGTAAAATGTTAGAGCTTGCAAGTCTGCTCAGTCCTACTTCTTGTTCAGCCAATCGCTCAGACAAACAAGTTTGGTTACATTTGCAGAAGATAAATCTGCCCGCTTCTTATTTACAATGTCACCTGAAAGTGAGAACAGGCATTCTCATGGCATTGTTGTAGCCGGTGTCGTAACATATTTACGTGCCAGATGCGCTAAAGATTCATATGTCCCTTCATGCTTCAACCATCATTCCAGGGGACATGCGTCCATGCTGATGACGGGTTCTGCTTGAAAACCATCCAAAGCAGTGCGGACCAATACATGTTCATTTTCATCATCTGAGTCAGATGCCACCAGCAGAAGGTTGATTTTCTTTTTTGGTGGTTCGGGTTCTGTAGTTTCCACATTAGAATGTTGCTCTTTTAAGACTTCTGAAAGCATGCTCCCTACCTCGTCCCTCTCAGATTTTGGAAGGCACTTGAGATTCTTAAGTCTTGGGTCAAGTGCTGTAGCTATCTTTACAAATCTCATATTAGTACCTTCTTTCCGTTTTTTTAAATCTGCAGTGAAAGTGTTCTTAAAATGAACAACAACATATGCTGGGTAATCATCCAAGACTGCCATAACATGAAATATATGGCAGAATGCGAGTAAAACAGAGCAGGGGGATGTACAATTCTCCCCCCAAGGAGATCAGTCACAAATGTAATTAATGCATTCTTTTTTTAACAAGCATCATCAGCATGGGAGCATGTCCTCTGGAATGGTGGCTAAAGCATGAAGGGACATACGAATGTTTAGCACAGGGGTTGGCAACCTTTCAGAAGTGGTGTGCCAAGTCTTCATTTATTCACTCTAACTTAAGGTTTCGCATGCCAGTAATACATTTTAACGTTTTTAGAAGGTCTCTTTCTACAAGTCTATAATATATAACTAAACTATTGTTGTAAATAAAGTAAATAAGGTTTTTAAAATGTTTAAGAAGCTTCATTTAAAATTAAATTAAAATGCAGAGCCCCCCGGACCGGTGGCCAGGACCCGGGCAGTGTGAGTGCCACTGAAAACCAGCTCGCGTGCCGCCTTCGACACCCGTGCCATAGGTTGCCTACCCCTGGTTTAGCATATCTGGCATGTAAATATTTTGCCACACCAGCTACAAAAGTTCCATGCAAATGCCTGTTCTCACTTTCTGGTGACATTGTAAATAAGAAGAGGACAGCATTATCGCCTGTAAATGTAAACAAACTTGTTTGTATAAGCAATTGGCTGAACAAGAAGTAGGACTGAATGGACTTGTAGGCTCTGAAATTTTACATGGTTTTGTTTTTGAGAGCAGTTATGTAACAAAAAAATGTATCTACATTTGTAAGTTGCACTTTCAGGACAAAGAGATTGCACTACAGTACTTGTATGAGGTGAATTGAAAAATACTATATCTTCTGTTTATCATTTTTACAATGCAAATATTTGTAATCAAAATATACACTTTGATTTCAATTACAACACAGCATACAAGATATATATGAAAATGTAGAAAAACATCCAAAGTATTTAATAACAACTTCAATTGGTATTGTCTTGTTTAATAGTGCGATTAAAACTGTGATTAATTGCGATTTTTTTAATCACGATTAACTTTTTTGAGTTAATCGTGTGAGTTAACTGTGATTAATGGACAGCCCTACTTTTTAATTAAAATACTGCACAAGGCAAAGATATCATCTGTATAATCAGACACATTTTCCAAAATCACAGGGTATATCCCCTTTGATTGGTTTTACTGTAGATTAAAGTGTCTTCAACCATAGATTCAGGGAAGCCAGGTTCTTCCAGCGTTACTTACTGGGAGCAGCTCAGCATAGGTGTATTTTCTATCTGTCGGGGACTTCAGGCATTTTGTATCATCAGTAACAGCTGAGAGATGAGACATATTGCTTCCCACTGATTTTAGCCTGGACTCACAAACAAACAAAAATGTTTGATAACTGCTTAAGAAAAGATTAGGAATGTTTAGTTTAGAGAAGAAACAAATAAGAGGGGACATGATGTAGGTGTAACAAAATAGTGAATGGTATGGAGAAGGTAAATTGAGCATTACTATTTAGTTTGTCTTCTTATAGAAGGAACAAATAGACATTCAATGAAACTGAAAGGCAACAGATTTAAAAGTAAGTTAGAGGAAATTTTTTTTACATATCACATAATTAACCTGTGGAACTCCTTCCCACAGGTTATCATGGAGGCGAAGTGCTTAGAAGTTTTAAAAAAAGATATGTATGTGCCCAGTCAGAACATTGAAAGTTACATCAGAAAGGATAATAAATGTTGCTCATCTAAATAAACCTGCTCATCTAGGCTTCTATCAGCCCCTGCATACTTCCCTGGACAAAGCCCTCATGCTCCTGGGCATAAGCAAACCACTAACAGCTAGAGGTTAGGAAGAAATTTCCACCACAGGCAGATTAAATCAAAACTGTGCTCTTGTGAGCGGATTATTGTATTAAATTAGTGGGCAATAAAAAAGTTGCATTCCATGAAAACAATGTTAAATAGTTGAGAAGTATGGGATTTATAAATGATACACAAGAGATTTTTGCACTTACCTTTTTTTACTAACTTCAGGTTTACTGGTTACGCTGTAGAAATCATCCTTTGTGATGGTTCCACTTGGTGGCAGGGTAGCTGACAATAATCTGGTAGCTCTCTTAGAAGATAAATTCATCACATTTGTTTTTAATAAGGTTGTGGGTGAGCTGGTTTCATTTCTCTAAAGGAATAGAAAAATAGAACAACTCAGAAATAAAATTTCCCACCTTTGTTCTTTCTGATGCTCTCCAATTAAAGGTTTCTATTGACATCAGGGACTTTCTTTCCAATCACAATATGTAAAGTAGATCCAAGCTTTTTCCATCATCCTTTAATAACTACAAAGCATTAAAAGTTGCTAGCAGAGGGCAATATTTCACCCTCCGTCTTTACATAAAATTCCAGTTAACATCAGTGGGATATCTGCAAATGGAATGAAGGTACAGGAGAATATGGCATATCTTGTTTAACATGACCCATATTAAACAAATCACCTAAACAATCAAGATCCTTCAATTTTAATGTAACCTTTTTTGTCTTTGTAGCTCCTGATTCCAGATTTGATCCAGAAGACACGGAAACTCCAAAACATAGCAGATAGACTTTGCACAAGGAAACGTACAACTTGTGTAGGGGGAAGCTGCACATTATTATACTATTCACCATAAGGGGAAAATGTGTGTACACGGGGCATGGCCAGTGGATTCATACACACAGTGCAGATGCAATCTACTAGTCCTTTCTTTTCCCAGTGGTGGCACCTTCTCATCTAAACGTCCATCAGCCCCTGCATACTTTCCTGGACAAAAACCTTTTGCTCAAACTTTGCTCACAGGACCAGGATTTGTTCCTTAATGAACTCTAAGGATACTGATGAAGATGAATGGCAGCAGATGAATGTCCTCTGGTTTACAAATCAATTGAGATGTTCAGAGGATAACTTAGAATTATGAACGTTTTGCACAACTCTGACAAAACCTGAGACCATACAAAGCTCACCTAGTTTCAGGCTTTCCTATAAACTCAGTTATCTGAAGCCAGGTTCACAGAAAGTTTTGCTAAAATGCAAAACTCTCCCAAGCAAATCTGGGCCAGTATAGGGCTATGCAATGAAACTTCACTATGTATGAGTTTGAAATGAAAACAGGTGAAAATTTGTTCGTTTCCATTAAGACTATGAGTTCATTCAAAATCCAGACTCAGTGAGTATCTCGAAAGATACAAGCCCATGTCATTAAACACAACAAGGATGATCAGAGGAATGGAAAACCTGTCGTATGAAAAGAGACTAGAGGAGCTTGGGTTGTTTAGTCTGACAAAGCGAAGGCTGAGGGGGGATATGATTGCTATCTTTAAATATATTAGAGGGATTAATACAAGGGAGGGAGAAGAATTATTCCAGCTTAGTACTAATGTGGATACGAGAACGAATGGATATAAACTGGCCGTGGGGAAGTTCAGGCTTGAAATTAGACGAAGGTTTCTGACCGTCAGAGGGGTGAAATATTGGAACGGCCTTCCGAGGGAAACGGTGGGGGCGACGGACCTGTCTGGTTTTAAGATTAAGTTAGATAAATTTATGGAGGGAATGGTTTAATGGTAAAACATAGTAGTCAAGGAAAACCAAGCAATGGTAGGTAAATAGTATAATGGCTGACAGGGGTCAGGCTGGAGACTCTTGCCTATATGCTCGGGGTCTTACTGATCGCCATATTTGGGGTCGGGAAGGAATTTTCCTCCAGGGCAGATTGGCTGAGCCTCTGGAGGTTTTTCGCCTTCCTCCGCAGCATGGGGCAGGGATCTCTAGCAGGAGGGTCTCTGCCAATTGAAGTCACCTAAAACAGGATTGGGGACTTCAACAGAAGAGTCCAGGGAAGGGGTAGGGACGGTTTTATGGCCTGCAGCATGCAGGGGGTCAGACTAGATGATCATAATGGTCCCTTCTGACCTTAAAGTCTATGAGTCTATGAGTCTATGAACAACCAGAAAAATGTTTGCATAAATCCCTATAAAGTGAAATCCAGAAGTTTCATGAAATTTTAATTAAACAGCTGAAGCCATTTGCAGTAACATCAGGCCACCAAGATTAATTTAGACCATAATGAACCATCCATTGCCATTAATTACTTAATCTTTTAATACACATACCGGTAGATATTAAAACTGCATTCTAAAAATTATTTCAATAAAAATATTAGAGATGGGTTTGAACTCAACCCCTGAATCAGAACATCCCTTATCCTTGGGAGTATTTGAAATCTGAACTGTTATCTGGATCCACAATTTGTAAATAGCTCCTATCTTGAGACCTGATCCTGAATGTTGCTGAGTACGTGCAAATTCCATTGACGTGACCTCTCCTCTTCAGGCCCTTTGTGATGAGCTGAGTCAAGAACCCTGATCTCGCAATGTACAAATTCTAGTATATTAAAAATCCATATCTAGATCTGAGTTTTGTAGCTTGAGACCATCTCTAGAAAAAATATCGCAGCTGGCAGTTCTGACTAAACAATTATGATTTGAGAGACAGTGGGCCAGATTCTGCTCTCCGTTACACTAATAAGCATGTATCCAAAGTAACTTAATTGAAACCAATGGAATTACTCCAGATTTATACCAGGATACTAGAGGGCAGAATCTTGCCTTCTAGCTATTATGTAACTCAATGAAATTTGAAATTTTCAGCTAAAATGTGCTCTCAGGTATATCCATGTGGCCCACTGACATCGATGGAGTTGTCAGGGTGTAACTGTGAACAGAAATTGGCCTGCAGTTTGTATTGGAGCTACTGTACAAAACACAGTAGCATTCTACTGCATTTTACACATAGATTTTGGATGAAGCAAGTTTAGATTAACTAGATCTGGCTCTATAAACTAACTCAAGGAATGAGGACCAAATCCATGTCCCTTTTAATTCAATAGAACTTTTGCCGTTAACTTCTGAGGGTCCTTGTCATGCCTACCTGAGGATGGGAAGGTGCTATCCTTGGAATGCAAGATTTAGCTCTCAGTGGTAACAATGTCACCATTTGTGGGTAAGGATCAATATCCGTCCTTGGTCTCTCGTGAGAGGTGTGCCATCGCTTCAACTTTGCACTGGCAGTTTGTACTGCAACTGTATGAGTGACACAAAATCTGGGACCCCTGCAGGGGGGGAAATACATACAAGTAGAATTTATTCAAAACACAAACTATTGGACTAATGTGACATTTACTACATCAATGTATGGTTCTATTAATAACCAGAGCTAAAGACCAGTCAACAGAAAAGATAAATTTACCTCTTACACTACTCTAAATATAAAACTGACTTATTGCCTAAATATGTTAGGGTTCTAAATGGCATACTATAATACAGCTGCTTTTGTTTATGAGACTGAAATTTACATTCAATCTAACATGCTATGCCTAGTCTAGAAAAGAGAATGGAGCCATGAGACACCCAAACTACAACTCCCATTAGGCACTGTGGTAGCATGAAGTAATTTGGTAGCCTTAGCTCATGAGTGCAGAGATTCACTTTTGGGGGAGGGGGGTGGAGGGAGGGGGAAATGAAAAAGAATATGGCTGATTACAGTGATGAGCTCCCAAAATCCTAAGAACCGGTTCCCTACCGGGTCCTCGGCGGCGGGAGGAGGGGGGTGTTTTTACTCACTCTGGGTTTTCGGAGGCATTTCGGGGGCAGTTCCTTCACCCGGAGCGAATGAAGGTTCAGACGCCGAAGTGCCGCCAAAGACCCGGTAGGGAACTGCCCGGTGAGTACAGTACAAGCCCCACGTGCCTGTTTCCCCCACCCACCCAACCCCAACCCACCCGACCCCGACTGCCCCCTCAGAACCCGCAAGTTTCTCCTCCTCCCCTCCCCCACCGGGATAGCAGCAGCAGCCCAGGCTCCGGGAGCTATTTAAAGAGCCAGGGCTCCCCTGCTTCTACCGCCCCTGAATAATAGTATTCAGCTCTATATAACACTTTTAATTCTCAAATCTCAAAGTGCTTTACAATAGAGGCAAATATAATTATCCACATTTAAATTTTTAGCAGCAGTGCAGTAAGCAGGCTTTCAAAGTTACAGCAAGACAGCTATTAATATTCTGTATAACAGAGGTCCAACAGTAAATTGTCAGGGTCACACTCTGCATAGATTTATATCGTGTAACACCAACGACTTTAGATGGGCTGTACAGGATGTAGTTTAATATGGAGTTTGACCTTGAGTCTCAGATCTCTCAAACAAAAATTTGCAGGGCCAAGATCTGCTATCACTTATGCTAACACCAGCTCCATGGGGTTGTACTAGAGTAAATGAGGTCAGAATTTCCCTCATAACTTTAGCAGTAGTAAAGGGAGTAAACATTACAAAAATAATGACTTCAGAGTTCATCTTCAGTTATCCCTACCAGTAAAGAAGTAAAGGTTTCACTACTTCAGGCTGAATCCATTTTAAGTGTCTTGTATTCCACTGGTCTCCAAGTAGCAGGTCCAGTTTGAATAAGACTTCTGAGTTGAGAAAATAATCTCCACTGCTCACTAGATAGAGTTTTTTCATTTTATCAAGCTGTCTTGAGTCAAAGAAAATAGATATATATATTACATCCTGCACATATATTAATAGATTCCAAAGCCAGAAGGGACCATTGTGATAATCTAGTCTGATCTCCTGTATAAGACAGGCCATAAAACTTCCCCAAAATGATTCCCTGAGGACATCTGTTAGAAAAACATCGAATCTTGATTTAAAAATTGTCAATATTAGAGAATTTACCACAATCCTTGTTAAATTTTTCCAATGGTTAATTACCATCACTGTTAATGATGGGGGCTCGGGGGCTCGGGTGCCGGGCCGGGC